>NC_084795.1:54536787-54796787 GCF_963169125.1 Humulus lupulus | reverse complement strand
CCCGAAGATACACCGAATGAGTATTTTTGTGGGCTATGTTTCATGTTGTATTTCCACAGTATGACAAAACATTCTATGAGATCATCTACATGGTTATTGTTATGTTTGGATTTGACTAACATATCGCCCACATAAACTTCCATGTTATTCCCTATCTGCTCAACAAACACCCTATTTACCAGTCTTTGGTATGTGGCTCCAGCATTTTTGAGCCTGAAAGGGATGATGTTGTAGTAGTACAATCCCTTGTCAGTTACAAAGCTCGTATGTTCTTGGTCAGGTGCATGTATGGCAATCTGGTTATATCCAGAATAAGCATCCATGAATGACATGATGTTGTGACCTGCTATGGCATCTACGAGCTGGTCGAGTCGAGGCACATGAAAGCAGTCCTTTGGGCATGCATTGTTTAGGTCTAAACAGTCGATGCAGGTTCACCATTTTCCATTGGGTTTCGGGACCAGCACAGGATTTGCTATCCAGTCGAGATAAAAAGAATCTCGAATAAACCAATTTGTTCTTAACCTCTCAACCTCCTCTTTTAGGTCTAAACAATCAATATTGAGTGCATGGCTGATAACATTCGGACCATACAAATATGTCCTAGTTTTCATTCAAAAAGCAAGTTAATTACTATCTTGCATTTTCAAAAAGATTTTTTTCCTACTTTTACCACCCTCGTTGTATCTTTCTCGTCGTGATCCATTTCTTGAAGCTCCTCCAATGGTTCGAGATCGTCCCTATCTTCAATTCTAGGGTCGATTTCTTCTTCTATCTCGAAGATGGATCCGTCCTGCGAGCTGGTCTCCTTTCAGCATCCCGATGCCACTAGACGTTGGGAACTTGATGGCCAAGTGCCTAACAGACGATATTGCCCCAGCCCAATCAGGGCTGGTCTCCCGAGCAGTATGTTGTGGGCCGACACAACATTCACCACCACAATCTCCATCATCTTGGTTACCAAGACTAGATAATCTCCCCAGATTACGGGGAGTTCAATGGATCCTGTACAAGCAATCCCTTTTGCCAAAAATACGTACAACGTAGTTGCATAGGCTTTCATATCTTGAAGCGTGAGTCCCATCTTTTCTAGAGTGGCTTTGTAAAGGATATTAACAAAGCTCCCGTTATCAATCAGGACCCTGTGCACCCTCCTATTCGCTAGCTAAAGTGTGATGACTAGGGGGTCATTGTGAGGAAACTGGACATGTGACACATCCTTTTCTGTAAAAGTGATGGGTTGAGTTTCAACCCTCTACTGCTTTGGAGCTCGTGGTTCGGGCTCAAAGGGAGATCCGTCCCCTATTTTGAGCTTGTTTCCGTATCTTTTTTGGGCATTTCTGCTCGATCGTGCGAGATGCGGACCCCCAGAGATGGTTCCCACATCCTCCCCAACTATAGGGGAGGTTGATCATCCTAACGTGCTCAAGAGTTTTTCTATTTGGTAGGTTGCACAGACGCTGCCCTCTTTCTTGTCGAGGCTTGATTGGGATTCTGGTTTCTCACATATTGTCTGATAAAACCCCTCGAGATCAAGCCGTCGTTCTCGTTTTTTAGCTGTCGGCACTCATCAATGGTATGTCCGACATCCCTGCAGAATCTGCAATACTTATTGGAGTCTCTCTTGGCCTTTTGATTCCGCATTGGGTCAGGTTGTCTAAACGGGACCTGATTCTCATTGGTAAGGAAGATATTTTCCCGAGTCTCATTGAGCTCAGTATATATTGTGTAAATGAAGAAATACTTGTCTCCCTTCTTCTTTTTCCCCGTCTACCTCGAGGTTATTCCCTTCATTTTTCTTTCTTTTTGAAGGGTTATCTCTAGAGGGTCTTGATGTCGATGGGAGCAGCCGAGGTCGAGGCTTAGTTAACATTTGTCATTGTAGTTATGGGATAAGAGGCCAGATTTAATGCTGACCTCGCCTCTTCTACATTGACAAAACTCTGGGCCCTTCTATTGAACTCGGTTAATGACCTTATGGGTTTTCTTTCCATATCCCCCCAAAGAGGACTCCCTGGTAATATACCAACTCTTACATCCATGAGGTGGCCACTATCATCGACGTTGCGAGCTCGAGCCACTTTTATATTAAACCTTGAAAAGTAAATCTTCAATGAATCTCCTTGCTATTATCTGACATTGGTCAAAGCCGAGGCTTCGGGCTTGACGCCTACCATGGCAATGAACTGCTTCTTGAACTCCTTTGCTAACTAATCCCAAGAAGAGATTGAATGTCTTCTAAACTTTTCGAACCAACTTTTCGAACCAACTTTTCATTGGTCATGTCTGAGTAGCTGGGAATAGCATACATCAGAGCTCATAACCAACATTGTGACTCGCATGAGGGTATTGAACTTGCTCATATGACTGTATGGGTTTGAGTTCCCATCAAATGGTCCTACATGGGGTATCCTAAACCCCTTTTGAAATGGAGTGTTGGAGATATGTTGGGCAAAAGGCTTGAACTCCTCATCGGTGACTTCGGCCTTATCCCTGTTCCATTCATCCTAAAGGAGCCTGAACGCCCTTTCAAGCTGGTCAATTCTCTCCTAGACCAAGTCCACTAGAGGCTGAGCTTGTACCTGAGGAGCTGGTTATTATTTATAAAAACTCCAGCTCCTTGTCCCGGTATATGGTTATACTGATTTCCATATGCCGGCTGCTGTGGGATTGGCTTGTCCCTGGTTATGGTTCAGGTGATCTCGAAGGTCAGGATGATTGCCCTGATTCCAAGTATTTTTGGGCTCGGTATTATATATGCTTACAGACCGTTTTTAGTCTGAGCTCCCACTTATGAAGCTAACATTTCTCTCTGGACGAGGGGCTCAATGGTTACGAGGTGGATCCTCCACTATCCTCCTCGCCCCAATCATTTGTGATCTCGACACATGGCTTCCTATCGGTTGGGGAGCCCTGTGCTCTCGAGTTGCCACCCTTTTGCCCCTATGTCCAGGTCTGGCCTAACGGTTCCTATCTCGACTGCCACTGCGAGATGGCCTTTGTGGTGCAGGTCGTGGTGCCTCTCGGACTGGTGAGGGTTGTCATATTGGAGATGGTGGATGTCTTATAGGTGATAGTGGTTGCCTCCCATTTTTGGGTCTAGATGGTCAAGAATTGGCCCGGACATGTTTTGGGTTGTTCCTGACTGCTATAGGGTTAGAACTCTAAGCTGCTGGAGGAGCTCAGTTATTCCGTGTTCCTGTAGACACCTCCCCAGTTAGATTTTCAGTAGCATCAGTTCGAGTATTTCTCCTAGGGCGTTCATAGCCAGGATTAGTCCTAGGCCTCAATTGAGCTTGCTGAGCCCTTTGCTCAGCTCTCCTGGTGGCCATGCTCCCTCAGGGACGTCCTCTTGGCCTTCGGAGTGGTTCCCGAACCTTAGTGGCCTGCCTGGCCAACTCTTCATTTTTCCTTGTAGCTTCTACCAATTGTTGGCACAGTTGGCGATTCTCCAGCTCAACAATAGGAATATACCTCTCTGGATTATAGTAGAGGTCCTTGTTAGGCCTGAGACCATGCAGTTCTTGGGAATAAGAGGATGCACTCCCTTCCTCTAGGCTGTGGTCAGTCATGGGCTGCTTCCCAGGTCGGTGTGGGTAATTTTCAATGTGAGGAGTTTGCTCCTTTGGTATTTGGGGCAATGGTCGCCCACCAGTACTGCGATTATTTGTGGCAGCCATTGGTAATTGAGGAGGTTTCTGATTAAACACTCTAACGACTTGCTTAATGCTCTCAATGAAAGCACCAAACTATTGACGCTATTTTTCGTCAACTTAAATATGAAGAGCACTAAACAAAAAATTAAAAAAACAATAAGAACAATTAGGATTATTTTACGTGGTTCAGCAGTTAAAATCTGCCTAGTCCACGAGTCAATATTATTGAGTGATGGTATTCTCTTAAAGCTTTTACAAAAGAATTTAGCAGAGTATTCTCAGTACCCAATTGTGCGTATCTTTAAATAAAATTCTCCAGTCTATTTATAGATTGGTTAACAAAATATCTTCCCTTTTATTTCGGGAAGTTACAATTCACATTTGAAATACATTTAATTAAATATATTAATCATGCAATATCCCATGATAATCAGGATTTATTATCAAATAACAACAAATTCCCAAGGACTAGGGATTTCCTAATAGCCACCGCGTTTAAACTAGGTTACTGACCTACAGTTTACACACTTTCGAGATCTACCAACATCACGAGCTCGTTATTTTGGTTAGCCTAACCCTTAGCAAGAAATATCATCGAGCTTAACAATTAGAGATCAACCTTTTTGAGTTTGGAATGATGGTTTGAATTATTCTCAAATACTCGAGAGAAGATCCATCCTTTTGAGCTTTATGCCTAAGCTCGAACCTTCTTAACTGGTGCTTGATTGCCAATAGGAAAAATCAAGAAACATATTAATTTATACAAGTGTTAAGCCTTTACTTGACATTTTCGAGCTTACACTTTACGAGCCTACATTTCGAGGCTCATTTATGATGATTTCAAAATTTGGGTGTAACAAACTTAATAAAGAATTTATTCTTATCAAAAAGAGACACAATAAACTTATAGACCCAATATATATTTTTTAAAATACAAATAATAATAAAATATATTTATTAATATTGTTAGCCAATTTAAGATGTTACAATCTCCCTCTTCAGCAACATTTTAGACAAACATATATTTTATCAATAAGAGCTCAAATACCTGTATAGTAAACACTTTGTTAGAAGGAAAGAAGTAAGTTCCTTAGAACTCCCCTGCAAACAAGCATACTAACAAAGATAAAAATTGTCAACTTTTTTGAAAAAGTTTAATGAGAAAGACCACATAACTCCCCCTAAAAATGGGGTCCAGAGTAGTACACAAACACATAAAAATAAAATACAAACTACTCCTCCTTTTTGTCTATCAAGGTGCAAAAGTAACGAAAAATAAAAAAATAAAGACAAGAGACCTTATTCTTTGGAAACAAAAAGTTAAACAAGATAGAAAAATAAGCAAGTAAAAAAAACTAAACACCCTTGGATAAGGTAGACAGCGGAGCAAGGATTGCTTGTTGAATGACATCCATTATTCCAAGTCGATTATGCTCCACAGTAAGATCAGCCTCAACAACGATAAAATTTGATGTCTTAGGACCAACACCATATGGATCTACAACAGTGGCAGTGGAGAAAGAATGAATCACTACAGACTTGGACTTCTTCGAGGTTTGATCTTTTCCTTCAAATGCCTTGAATGTGGGACTAGGAGGAGGAACCTCAACATACTCAGTTGATAGCAGAACATCTTTCTATGATGGCAGAATCATAAAGATAAGTTGTGGAAGTAACAAGTTGAACCCCTTCTTTTTTTCCTTTCGTAGAGAAACAGTTTGATCCAAAATTAAGGAAGGAAGATCTATATGAGCACCAGAACCAATCTTAAACAGAAAGAATGTCAAATCTTGAGACGCAACAACTGGATTAGATGAGGGCATCTAGGTTGACAGATTAAAACGTATAAGCACATCGTAGGTATATGTAAGATTGATAATGGAGAGTGATGAGCTTGGATTCCATGATACATTTTTGTCCCACAAGCTCCAAAAAGACTAAGTCCTTATCAAAGTTAAGGGTATCCGAAATAACACCAACAGGAAAGTGTAGGGTAGCAACAATATCTTTTACTGCAAAAGAATACCAATGACCATGAACATACACTTTGCCATACATAAAGGAATTATGATTAAGAAAATCACCAAGAATGTTAGGATAAAATTCTTTGACAACCCGATCAATATACCCAGAATAGCTCTGTAAATAATCTAACCATTCTCTTTCTTGCAAAATACCAATCACTCCAAACACTCTATGAGTAGCAAGATCAACCTAAACCAATTTTTTTGCGTAGAACCTTGCGTGCAACTGGACTAGGAAAATTCATGGGCTTCTCCCCCTTGTATTCGGAAGGTAGAGGTTCTGGGATAAGGTCAGAGGGCTCGTATGAAGTTTCATTTGCATCCGAACTGTCCTCTAATTCAACAACCCTTTCTTCAAAGGCAATCATATCTTCATGTTCTGGGTGAGATTCTAACTTTTTGGTGCTTTCAAAGCTAGAGTTATCACAAGGAATGACTTCTTCACCAGAGGGGTCTTTAGAAGGATCAGACTCAGAGGAAGAACAGGAAGGAGGAGTGACTTTGAGTTTCTTGGATGGAGGGGAATTCTTTGCAGGAGATGGTTTGCCACGTTTCCCCCTTTCTTTACTACTGTTGTTGAACTAGAAGCACTAGAATTGGAGTGAGTCGGAGAAGCATGTGACAGACCTAAAATGGGTTGTGCAACTTCACCAGAGACTTTCAATTTTGCAGATCCATCCTTTGATGGTTTAAGATTTGCAACAAGAGTCTCGGTTTTAGAAGGAAGGGTTCTAGTAGGCACCACCTCTTTAGATGGTGGTGCGGGAAATGCCATTAGAGTAGGAGACAGAGATGGAAGCATCAAAGGCAAGGATATGGACACAAGAAATTTCTTTTTTGTGCCCTAATCTTGACAGAGGACTTCGAAGTAGATCCTGAAGCCGCCAGAGGTGAAGCTGATGGGGCAGAGGCACTCGCAGCAATGCCATTTGGCATGGGAGCTCCAGTTGTCTTGGTTCCAGCCATGAGTTGCTGCACACTAGACAACCGAGAGAAAACAAACAGAATAGCACAAGAGAAAATAAAATAAAATGTGATAGTGGAAGAGTAATCGTGGGAGTGAGGTGCCAAATGTGGGATATACGCAGAACAAAATGGGTAGTTACCCGTTTTTAACTATGAAAGAAAAATGCAACTTTTGTTTTAATTGTGAGTAAACAACAAAAGACAATGTTGACGGTAAGAACTCGTCAACAAAGTTAGATCAAGAACTTTGTAAGTTATAAAAGAAGTAGATGCAAATCAAATCAACTTCAAGAAAACTTTCTTGTGATTTCCACAACACAAAATGTAAATGTTGAAATTTTAGAATGAAAAATAGAAAGACTATAAAGTGTCTCTTTCCATTAATAATGAGTGGTTACCAAATTCTCCCCTCCCCCTTTCTTAGGTGAAGAGAGGTCATAGTTATAGTAGAGCACTATTGGCTCTTTGTACATGGTGGTCCTTGGGGACACGACTCTACATACACAATCTACAGTTAGTAGTGGTGCCAAGAGTGTGGTGGTTGGCTCCAGTACATGCTCAGGGACTACGGGAGCACCTCCACTTTAGTACCTAGTTATACCTCCACCATCTGTTTAGTATGAACGTAAGAGGTTGGCTGGGAAGGACCCCATCAGGTACCTTATTCGTATGACCACTACTTGTCTGGCGTGGTGTTTAGGGTACACACCTAGGGCATTCAGGGCCATACCCCTATAAGCACTTTGCCTCCTCTTGGTTTGTAGGTACATTTCGTATTTGTACGAGCTCCTAGAGCCACAAGTTTTCACCCTCGCAAGTATCCTTATTCCTAAGGGCCCCAAGTGTTGCAAGCCTTATATGTTATTCCCAAATGCCTGGCAATTAAGGATCTCGCGAGATGGCCTTATGAAAATGAGATGAGAAGGGGTTCTCGACCTCAAGCACATATTCTGGGCACAAAGCGAGGCTTCATAGGCATATGAGGTGGAGCACACAGGGTGTTCTTGTGAGACCGTGGTGCGAGGTGAGGCTATAATGTCTCGCGAGACCGTGGCCTGAGATGTGAGCTGGTGGAGTGATGCGGCTGATGCGATTGGTGGTGCGAGGCGTCTGGTACGCGGGTGCGTGAGGCGCTGGTGCAGCTGGTGGCGCGAGGAGCTGGTGCACGAGTGCGCGAGGTGCTAGTGCGCGGGTGTGTGAGGCGCTAGTGAGAGGAGCGGTTGCATGCCTCAGGCTACAACACGCGCCCGAGGTGGAAGACTGTTGGTGGGCGTGCGAGGCGACGCACACCAAAACGTGGCCTTTCGAACCTTCATCTAGGTGAGGCGAGGCGAGATGCACCAGGGGTCATGGCCTCGCAAGGGCCTCACATGGGGCAAGATGGGCAGTTTTGCAAAGGCCTCTCATGAGGCATGGGTCTCACGTGGGGCAAGACACGAGGTTGCTTGGCGTGCCCGAGGTCACCAGGGGGAAGCCTTAGCTTTTCTCTCGAGTGTTAACTGTGGCCCTCTGAGGATCATGTCCAATATTTGGCATTCAGAACCATGTATTTCAACTAGGGATCATAGATTTTTTCCTTGGTGGATTTTTGGCATCCACACTTTCCCCCCAATCTATAAGGAGTTCTTTAGGCGTCCTTGTAGACTCGTTATAATGCTACAATTACTATGCTCTGGTGGTGCGACTGTGTGATTTCTTGTAAACCAAGTTGTTGACGGTGAGAATTCGTCAACAAAGTTTGTGATGCTAGTGACAACGGTGGCACACTCTGGGCTGTCATGGTCGGTGAGTGGGAAGACAGCTAGTCAGTATCCAGTCATGCACTACTTCCACGAGGGAGTTGTCGAGCATCATGGCACGTTGTTATTATTTCGTGAGATCTCTCGAGATGACTAAATATAGATGAAATCGTATGGCAATCGAGAATAGGCTTTGGAGGGCATGATCAAGTTCTAGATGAAAAAGAATAAGCATTGACATGCGAGGCCACAAACCAAGTTATCTGGGGGCATTGGGCCAGGAACCTATTAAGGCTTGCATGGCTAGGTACCTATTTTGCACATGGCTAGTGCCTGTTGAGGCTCGCGAGGTTCGACGCTAGTTTTGCACGAGACTGGGTGCTTGTTGAGGCTTGCGAGGTTGAACACCTCCCAAGTGGTTGACGGGGTCTATCTTGCCAAGCACTTTGTTTTATTTTGTTTTTTTTAATATGCTCTGACAATTTCAAATCTCTAGAATCAACTTGGTGACCTCTTTTGATCTTTATGGAGGCCAATTACGATGACTTCTTTGGTTCCTAAGGGACTCATATAAAGGGAGTCTTATAGGAGGTTATCCTTGCTGAATCCCGCTTGCCTCTTCCTTGAAGCCTTCTTGTAAACCTCTTCCAATCTTCAACTTGATCAGTGACTCCTCTATCACAACGATCTCTTCTATGTGGAATCTTCAGTCGCATTGGTAGAAAGATGATCGGAGGAAGGCCTGCTTTCCTCAACATGCAAGTTCCTATGGCCTTCTTCAACACGTATATACTTTTGGGCACTTTCGAAGAACTCGTCTAAGCTTGTAATCTCCCTCTTCAGCATGTTATCCCATAACTTGCTTCCAGAACGAACCCCAGCTATGATTGCCATCTTAAGATCTGCTCTAGTCGCACTCCCCATCTTAGTTGCTTCCATATTGAATCTGTGGATATAGCTCTTCAGGCATTCACTCTCGCCTTTGTTTATGTTACCAAGGCTGGTAATTGGCATAACATAATCATGGACTGCATGGTGTTGCTGAAGAAATTCGCCAGAGAATTTCTGCCATGACTTGATTGCTCCTGGCCTTAACCTCTTGAACCACTTGTACGCAACTCCTTTAAGTGTAACAACAAAGTAATAACACTTTTCTATGTTGTTGACCCCCCTTAACCTCATCATGTTATTGAAGGAGTCTAAGTGATACTTTGGGTCTGTAGTAGCATCATACAGAGTCATGCGAGGCTCTTTCAAACAGGTGAGGAGTTGTTCAACCTGGATCTCCCTTGTGAAGGGTGAGTCCTAGTCGAACTCTTCATCGATAATGTTCCCCTAGACGTTTTAACGATTTCGCTCTTTCAAAGACTCCTCATCTCGGTGTTCAGCTCCTGTCACCTCCTATTCAAGGAGTCTATCAGCTCAGTAGGGTTTTCCTTTCTCTTCTCTTTGCACCCTTAAAGGGGCTATAGGAGGTGTCTTCCTTACTTCTGACCTCTCGCCATTGAGATTTTCTCCTAGGCCAGGGGGCGCCTCTTTTGAGGTGACTTCGGCTTCGTTCTTACGACCATCACCGTCCTTCTGCTTTTGCTCTTGGGGGTACTTCTCCTGCCTAGGTCCCTTATGGTACTTTTTCTGGGGAGTGTTACTGGTGGAAAGTCGGGTTCTTCCATCGTCTACGAGGACAAGGGTTTCCCCTCTTTCACGCTCTTTCTTTTTATGCCTCGGAAGGGGTAAGCTCGACTTTCATTGCAGAAGGCTGTATAAAACCTCCTGCAAATTCTCTAGCATGGTTTCCAACCTTCGATTCTTTTCGTGTAATTCATGAATCTCGTCCTCATAGAAGTGAGTCCTTGAGCTGGAACTCACCGAGTGTACTCGAGGACCCTTGCCTTGCCTGTGTGTCAAGGGACCTGGGTCTTGGTGGCCTAAGCGTGGTGCCACCGGGGGCCAATGATGTTGGTGCACTGACGGCGACCTCCGTTGAGCTAGATAGCCAGGGATGATGATTCCTTCTCCTTCCTTGGGGGAGGACGTTCCTTTGGCATATCTCCATTCTTAGGTGGAGGAGGGTCTTTCCTGGAAGCTCTCTTTTGTTCTCCGTCCAGGAGAACCTCAACATCTTGTAGTTGTCGTAAGCATTTTTAACGCCTTGTCATTTTTCCTTGTTGGAAGTGATGAAAGAACATTGGCTTGATGCTTGTTTGTAACACCCTACTACCCAGGGACCGTTACGGTGTGCATTTTAAATAGTGCTATACTCGTTAATTGAGTCATTTAACCATAATCGTATAACTAAGTAAGATTAACGATTTAGGGTTAAATTTTTTAGTTAAGATACAATGTTTCACTAAAATGTTTACTATATACATGGGGATCCTGAAAAATATATTTTAAAGGTTAGTTACAATAAAAGATTTACAACCAGTCGACCTAAGCAGCAAAATAGGGTTTAACCCTAGTTCCTCTTTAAACCCTCGGTCGTGGCGGTCGAGCACCCACATATGTACACATCGTCACCTAAGCTCTCCAACTCAAGGATGGTCCAACTTTCTTTTGCCTTTACCTGCACCACATAGCACCCATGAGCCGAAGCTCAGCAAGAAAACTCAATATGCTCCTAAACAGGTAATAACATGTTACTAAATCATAATAGGCATGCCTAGCAGTAATAACCCTACTCATGCATGAAAACAAGTCCAAATAAATGATTATGGGGTCCTGCATCTGAATAGATGACTAATGAGTCAATCTCTGGGGACCTGCTTATTGAATAGATGACTAACGAGTCTATATTTTTTAGATGACTAATAAGTCTATCTCTGAGGTAGATGACTAATAAGTCTCTCTGTATAAATGACTAATAAGTCTATCCTTATGTAAATGACTGATAAGTCTATCTCTGTATAGATGACTGATAAGTCTATCTCTGTGTAGATGACTAATAAGTCTATCTCTGAATTGTTGACTAATAAGTCACTCTCTCAGATAGGTGGCTAATGAGTCACACTCTGAAGAGGTGACTAATGAGTCACACTCTGGACAAGTGACTAATGAGTCACACTCTGGATAGATGATTGATAAGTCTATTTCTATTTAGATGACTGATAAGCCTATCTCTGAATAGTTGACTAATAAGTCACTCTCTAAATAGATGATTGATAAGTCTATCTCTAAATGACTAATAAGTCTGACTCTAAGGTCCCACACCCTCCTAGCCATGTGACGTTACAATCACCTGAGCTTATAGTCCTGGCTCTATGTAACTAGCCTTTAGACTAGACAAGCGCTTTTAATTTTCATCGAACTTAAGGTTGGTCAAGAATTTCATGCTTGTGATGATAATGCTTATGTTGATTAGATCTAATCTTTTCAGCTTGAGTTAAATATGCTAATACCGTTCTTCACTCATAAGCCCATACCATACGACCAATGCTTAGTACTACTACTGATCTTGACTAATAAGTCAAAGCTTCACAATCAATACTGACACCCATGCCGATCCCTGACTAATAAGTCAGTGCTTCCTCAATGAGGTACTGCAAACAGACATATATCATATGTCAAATATTCAGATATAAGGCATTTAGCATGCTACATCATTAATCTTAAGCATAATTATAATCATGCACAAATACAGAGACGTAAGCTCTGATCAATCTCATATTCAACATTCATCACATACTGGGTGTAGTTTTCTTACCTTTGGTTCAAGCACAAGTTACCAATACACGAGCCACATGCACGATCTTGATTCCAAGCCCCTAGAGATAGCCTAGTCGCACCATAAATGGTGTTTCAATGAGTTCAAGTTCCAAAAACCCAATCCCGGGACCAATCTCATGCTCTCGGTACCTCCAATTCCACCAAACAGGGTGGTGGAATCATCCTTAGAGCCCTCGGGTCAAAACCCCAAAAAGTACCAAAAAACCAATTTCTCAAGGCTGTGTAGCGCTACCTTTGGGCACTACAGCGTACAAGTTGACTCAAAACCCCCAAAACAAAGCGCCTAGCTCTGTAGCGCTACCACCCTAGCGCTACAGCGCCCAAACCAGAAATTCGGGGTTCCAGCTTCGTGTTCTTTGAGCTTCAAAGCTCCAAATCCGACCCCAACGGGTCCCTAGCCCCTAAAATCAACATTTTGATCCCCCAAATATTCACCCAATAGCTTAGCAACATTATAACAACATCAAATACTCAAAATCCCCATAGGAACTCATAATCCAAGTCTTGAGTTTGTAAAACTCAAGAACACCAAGAGCATTGAATAAACTAAGAATTCAAACCTTAGATTACCTTTGATTATGCCGTTCCTCGCTAAATCCTCCGGCTAATAAGATCTTCCTTAGAATCGCTATGCCTCGATCCTCGCTTGAATCAAAGTCCTAAAACTCGAGTTTCCTTCGAAAATGCGATTGGTGTCAAAAATGGAACTTTGAGGGAGAGAGAACATTTTGAATGTTGTTTTATAATTCTAATAGGTTACATCAAGCTTAAGTAACCTCAAGACAATCCTAACGCTCAGGGTCCCGAAATTTCCCCCTGATCTCACTAACTCCCAATTTATCATCAAATATTTATTCCCATTACCCAATAACCTGGGTATGAATCTCGTTATACCCACTAGCTTGCCCCCTGATCTCACTAACTCCCAGTTTGTAATACCCAAAATGCCCCTTGACTCACTCCATGTCAAGTATGAATTTCGTTGTGACTTTCCCACTAGCTTGCCTCCTAGGATCGTCTCATGATGAGTAACCCTAGCATAACCAAATAATAATGAAGCACCACACACATGCCACATATATGCCAAATATACCCAAAATGGCCAAAATATGAAAATCACCCAATTGAACAGAAATGGTCCCCCATGCATATTTAATACACCTAAACATGCATATCAAGTCATATTATAATATTATTCACATAATCACATAATGATAAACACAAATATCACATAATTATATAATTCCAAGATTTTCCATCCTGGCCCCCTAATCAAGGCTCTAAGCCTTATTAGGCAATTTGGGTCATTACATTGTTCTTCCCGCAGACGGTGCCAAACTGTTGATGGTCAGAACTCATCAACAAAGTTAGATCAAGAACTTTGTGAATTATAAAAGAAGTACATTCAAATCAAATGAACTTCAAGCAAACTTTCTTGTGATTTCCAGAAGAAAAAATGTAAATGCTGAAATTTTAGAATGAAAAATAGAGAAACTGTAGAGTGTCTCTTTTCATTAACAATGAGTGGTTACCAAATTCTCCCCCCGCCCCTTCTCAGGTGAAGAGAGGTCATATTTATAGTAGAGCACTATTGGCACATTGTACATGGTGGTCCCTAGGGACACGACTCTACATATGCAGTCTATAGGTAGTAGTGGTAGCAGGAGTGTGGCAGTCGGCTCCAGTACATGCTCATGGTCTACGAGAGCACCTCCACTTTAGTAGCTAGTTATACCTCAACCATCTATTTAGCACGAACGTCAGAGGTTGGCTGGAAGGACCACATCAGGTACTCTATTCGTACGACCAATACTTGTCTTGCGTAGTGATTAGGGTCAGACACTAGGGGAATTTAGGGTCGTACCCCTATACGTACTTTGACTCCTCTTGGTTTGTAGGTACATTCAGTATTTTTACGAGCTCCCCGACCCATAAGTTTTCACCCTCGCAAGGTACCTTATTCCTAAGAGATCCAAGTGTTGCAATCCTTATATGTTATTCTCAGATGCTTGGCAATTAAGGATTTTGTGAGATGGCCCTATAAAAATGAGATTAGATGGGCCTCTCGACCCCAAGTGCATATTCTGGGCATAAAGTGTGGGTCCGTAGGCGTATGAGGCGGGGCACACAAGGTGTTCTCATGAGACCGTGCTGTGAGATGAGGCTATGATGTCTTGCGAGACCGTGGCATGAGACGTGGGCTGGTGGTGTGACACGTCTGGTAAGCAGGTGCGCCAGGTGCTGGTGTGAAGGTGCGCCAGGCACCGAGGCGCAGGTGCGCCAGGCATGGGCCAGAGGTGCGAGGCGCTTGGTGCGACTGGTGGCGCAAGGCGTGGGTGCGTGGATGTGTGGGTGCGATAGGCGTTGGTGAGAGGAAACATTGAGCGCGCGAGCCATAAGACTGCTGGTGTGCGTGCGAGGAGACGCACGCCAAAACGTGCCTTTCAGACCTTCATCTGGGCTAGGTGAGACAAGATGCACAAGGGGTCACGGCCTCGCAAGGGCCTCGCGTGGGGCAAGACAGGCTGTTTCGCGAAGGCCTGTCGTGAGGCATTGTCCGCGGGTGCGCGAGGCACGGGCCAAAGGCGTAATGTGCCTGGTGCAGTTGGTGGCGCAAGGCGGATGCGCGGGTGCATGAGTCGCTGATGCGTGGGTGCGTGAGGCTCTGATGCGCGTGGCGCCTAGTGCATAGGTGCATGAGGTACTGGTGTGCGGGTGTGTGAGGCGCTGGCGCGGGTGCACGAGGCGCTGGTGAGAGGCGTGGTTGACCGTTGTTCGGCGAGGCGAGGCGAGATGCACCAGGGGTCACGGCCTCGCAAGGGCCTTGCATGGGGCAAGACGGGCAGTTTCGCGAAGGCCTCTTGTGAGGCATGGGTCTTGCTTGGGGCAATACACGAGGTTGTTTGACGTGCTCGAGGTCTCTAGGGGGAAACCTCATCTTTTCTCTCGAGTGTTGACTGTGGCTCTCTTAGGATCATGTCCAATTTTTGGCATTCACAGCCATGTATTTCAACTAGTGATCATAGATTTTTTCCTTGGTGGATTTTTGGCATCCACAGACAAAAAATATATATTTTTTTAAGAAATTTTCAAATTTTCATTTTTCACACAAAAAACACTTAATATTTTGACAACCTTAACTTTAGAGAAAAAGTTGACAAAAAATAACATAGAATCAATTTGGACCGAAAAAAATTGCAAGCAAGATTTTCCAATATTCCACAAATTCATTTACTTTTGTCTTCCCACTTTTATTATTATTTTTCTTGATATTTCCCATTTATATATATTATTATTATATAAAATGACCATAACACATCTTTTTGCAGCTAACAAAAAAATGTGAAACCTGAAAAATAATGACTAACCAAACAAAAATTAAGTGAGTACTGATAATGTTAGAAGAATTATTTGATATATATAACATGCTTGAGAGTGTTAGAATAAGAATAAATGTTTCAAGAGCACAAAATATTTTTCAACATAGAGGACGAGGCTTACAATTTTTCTATTTTTTTCTTCATTCAGAATAGGTATTTGTGTGTGCGATGTAAGCAATGGGGTTATTGGCCATGTTGAAATTTTTTGCATTTTTTTTGTAGTACCCAAAGGAGATGCTGTCATATTACACTAGTGGTAGCCATTTTCAATGGTAGTGTATCCTCTACATAGGTCTAATTACACAGGTTCAACTTACTCAAAGTTGGCTTTCACACACTGGCATAGGTAGCTCTATTCTCTCAGAGGAACCTGAAACTGAATAAATTTTGTTAATTTTTGCTCAAGACTCTCTTAGTGGGCATTTTTCCCAAACATAAATTGTGAAGAAATTTTTATTTTGTAACCAACAAACTTAGCAAGTCATATATAAAAAAATAATTAATCTAACAGAAAGTACTCACAATTTTTTTGAAAATTGTTGAAAATAGTTTAGTAGCTAAAACACATAATTGATAAGCAGCTAGGATGGTCATGAGAAAAAAAAAATTACATGCTACAAACCCTTAAGGATTTCCTAAGGGAATCAAACCGAATTGAGTCAAGGGAAATGGTGTTTGTCTGTCTCAATATATTCCAAGACTAGTGCCTTATTTTCAACAAGCTCTCTAATGAAATGGTGCCTAATATCAATGTGTTTTGTGTGTGAGTGTTGGATATGATTTTTAGAAATATTTATTGTACTGGTATTGTCACAAAAATTGATAAAGTATTCAATTTAAACCCATAGTCAGACATCATTTCTTTCATCCATAACAATTGAGTACAACAACTGTCAGCAGCAATGTACTCGGCCTTAGCTATAAAAAGAGATATGGAATTCTGCTTTATGCTATGCCACGACACCAAGTTGTTCCCTAGATGGAAACATCACCCACTTATGGTTTTCTTGTCATCTACATTACCTGCTCAATCGACATTACTAAAGCACACAAGATTAGAATTTGTTTCTTTAGAGTACCAAATCCCATATTCTAGAGTACTGTGAACATATCTAATAATTCTTTTCACAGCAGTCATATGAGACTCCATGGGATTTCCTTGGTACCTGGCACATACCCCAACACTATATCATATATCAGGATGACTAGCAGTGAGATACAAAAGACTGCCAATCATACTGCAATATAAGGTAGAATCTACCTTAACTCCATTCTTATCTTTCGCTAATTTGACTGTTGTACCCATGGGATTTTTGGTATGTTTCACAGTATCAAGCCCAAACTTTTTCAATAATTTTTTGGCATACTTAATTTGAGATATGAACGTGCCATCTTTTGATTGTTTGACCTGTAAACCTAAGAAATAGGTTAATTCACCCACCATACTCATCTCAAATTCCTCCTTCATTTGATGAACTAATTTATGCACTTCAGAGTTAGATGTAGAACGAAAAACAATATCATGAACATATATTTGAGCAATAATAATGTCTTTCTTGATATTTTTAATGAAAAGTGTTTTATCTACTCCACCTCTACGATAACCATGAGACACCAATAAAAAATCATTCTTACCATACCCGGGGGGCTTGTTTCAAACCATACAAAGCTTTTTTCAATTTAAAAATATGATTTGGAAAATGTGGACCTTCAAAACCCTTAGGTTGTTCAACAAAAGCCACTTCATTCAAAATGTCGATCAAAAAAGCAGATTTAGCATCCATTTAATGTAATTTGAAACCCACGATGCATGCAATAGCTAATAACAACCTATTCGATTCAAGTCTAGCAATAGGTGCAAATATTTCATCAAAGTCCACACCTTCCACTTGAGTGTGCCCTTGTGCTACCAATCTAGCTTTGTTTCTTACTATTGTACCAAATTCGTCACTTTTATTTTTAGAAATCCATTTTGTTCCAATGACATTAGTGTTATTTAGTCTGCACACAATGTGCCACACATCATTTCTCATAAATTGTTCCAATTCTTCTTGCATAGCTTTAATCCAAGACTCATCGGTTGAATTGTAACGCCCTACTTCCTTAGAGCCGTTACTAAGTGAGTTTAAAATGTGCTAATCACTCGCTAATCGAGGTTTTAGGTTAAAAGTGTAGCTAAGTTGAGATAAAACCCATTACCAGTCATTAAATATAAAACATTTGGATACTTATTGAGAATGTCAGAAAGTTTTACAGTTGGGATCCCAAAACACTGTTTAGAAAATATTTACAACTCAAAATACAATTAAGGTCGACTAGGTGACAAAATTCATGTTAATACATAACATTTCCCAAAAATAACCCTGGCTGTGGCAGCCAAGCAGGCTGAACATGTACACATCGCTTTACACTCTTCGTACTCATGTTGCCATTACCTGCACCATAGAGCACCTGTGAGCCGAAGCCTAGAAAGAAAACTCAACATAAAACAATCAACATATGCATATCTATCAGCAGCATATAACAAACAGCCAACAGGCTAAACACATAGCGGCCATGCTGTCCCAGGCCCTGGGTTCGCGGTCTTCACTGTGAGGATGACTTCAGCATCCTGAGAAGGGTCTCACCCTAACAGCTTGCACTCCGCGTGCTCAACACCACTCCCAGCCCCTTGCTGTACTCGACTTTGCACTTCGTGTGCTAGCGCCGCTCCCGGCCCTTGCCGTACTTGGCTTCCTTCCATTCTCGGCCTTCGCCGTTCATTCACAAATATGCAATACATAACATATAATCAACAAATACTTAAGCAATACAAAACATAAAAAATAGGGCTACCCCCTGCAATTCAATCACATAAGGCCATGCCATGCAATACAAACTATTGGGCCACACCCTACTCTACAGGTACAACAGTTTTCTTACCTGTGTCCCAAGCTTCTGGAGCACCGAAATCCCAAGCACAGTCCTCTAACCCGAGCCTCGCTGAAAATCTAGTCGCAACGCATCAACAATAGCCATTCATCAAGCTTTAATCCATTAAATAACTTTGGGATATAATTCTCGTCTCTGGAACCTTAGATCCTACAAATCCAGGTGGTAAAATCCTTCCTGAGTCTTAACAATTAGGTTCCCAAGCTAAAAACATTCAAACAGCCAGAACTTTGAATTAGGGCCGCGGCCCAGCCCCTTAATGGCCACGGTGCACACCAAAACAGAGGCAAAAGGCCTCCTTGCTGGGAGACACGGGTCGCGACATGCCCTTCCTTGGGCCGCGACGCGCCTCAAGAACAGAGGCCTCCCCTGGCCTTCATGCACACACGGGTCGTGACCCTTGATGAACAAGGTCGCGACGCAAGCTCTAGGAACCCAAAAACCAGCCTATTTCTCAAGTTTTTCCTCGAACTTAAACCCACAATTCACACCCCAAACTTCAACCAACCTCAGAATTAAACCCAGAATTCATACTCGCATAGCCTAAACAACACAATATGCTCATAACAACCCCATATACTCATAAAACAATCAAGATCATATATAGGACCTATTCCATGCAAGCTTCAAAGTTTTAACAGAAATTCTATAGAATTTAACAGGTTCAAATGGATGGAATTCCTTACCTTGCTGATAACTTTTACCTTGAGCTAATCCCAACCACAACCAACTTTCAATTCCTTAAGAACTAAGCCCAAAATTCTCCAATAAATCAAAGTCTTCAAACCCAAGGAAGAAGAAGATGAGAACCGAAGGAGAGAGAGAGACTTGAGAGCTTATCCTTCTCTTTTTCTGTGTTCCAGCAATTTCCTAAGCCTCTAAGTGTATATCCCATTTTAACAAAAGTCTAAAATGCCCCTTAATTCTACTCAAATCTTCAAGTGCCACCAAGGGCAACTCCATCTTTTTCCAGACCCCGTTAAGTCCCTGAGTATTCCTATAAATCCCTGTTAAATCCCAACATAACTAAATCATTGATAAATTATTATCCATTACTCAATAATTCCCGAACACATACTATATACCCAAAATACCCCTAGGCTCCTCCCGAGTTGGGTACTCAACCCCGTTGTGACTTTCTAGCTAAATTGCTCCTTAGGAATATCTCGGATCGTGCATCACGAATATATCACCACTCACACGTGGTGTCAATCACAATATACACAAATATTTCATTTATGCCCTCAACGGGCTAATATTACAAGCATTCCCCTAATAGCCAAATGGGGCCCACATGCATATTTAATTCACCTAAACATTCCTTTTTTATAACATAATCATCAAATTCACACATTAACATAATAAATCAATTATTGCCATCCAGGCATGCTAATAAAGGCCCTAAGCCTTATTAACAAATTTGGGATGCTACATAAATCTTCTTTCACCTTCTTTGGTTCAAGTGAAGATGTGAAACACACATGTTGAACAAGATTCACAGACCTTTTCCTTGTGACCATGCTCTCTTCAAAATCACCCAGAATAAGATCAGCAGGGTGATTCTTTTTAACCCTGATTGAGGGTTCTCTATGCACAAAATCAGGGATGCTTTTTGGCATTTGTGCCTCTGCCTGTTCAGATGGGGATATATCAAATGCCATGGATGATGATTCCATTGTTGTTTCTGCCGTAGCAGGCAAAATTTCTGATACATCATGCTGGGCATCTAAGGCAGCATATGCATTTTCTATGAATTTGTCTATCTTGGCTTCTGTTGAAAATTCTTAAAATTCTTTCACATCATCAACAACAATGTTAGCAGATTCCATAATAGTCTGGGTTCGCATGCTGTACACACGATATGCCCTAATATTTATGCAATAACCAAGAAAGACACTAACATCACTTTTAGCATCAAATTTTCCAATATTTTTGTGATCCCTCAATATGTAACAAACACAACAAAAAATGTTGAAATAACTTACATTCAGTGGTTTACCTTTCCAGAACTCATAAGGAGTTTTGGTAGTACCTCATCGTAAAAACACTTTGTTTATTGTGTAGCAAGAAATATTAATAGTTTCAGCCCACAATCATTTGGACAATTTCCTACTATTCAACATTACTCTTGCCATTTCTTGAAGAGTACGATTCTTTCTCTCAACAACTCCATTTTGTTCAGGAGTTTTGGGTGCTGAAAACTCATGAGAAATACCACAAGACTTACAAAATTCATCACACACAACATTTTCAAATTCTTTATCATGTTCACTACGAATTCTCACAATCTTGTCAATATTACAATCTTTTTCAACTCTTAATTTTAAACATAGATTTTTGAAAGCTTAAAATGAGTCAGATTTTTCTCTTAAAAAATCAACCCAAGTAATACGGGAGAAATCATCTAAACACACATAAATATATCTTTTTTCATTCAAACTTTCAACCTGAATTGGACCCATTAGATCCATGTGAAGCAATTCTAAAACCTCTGAGGTATTCACATCTAAAATATCTTTGTGAGTGATTTTTAATTGCTTGCCTAGTTGGCACGGTTCACACTTACCAATAGATTCTTTACCCAATTTGGGTAATCCTCGAACAATACCAGCATTAGACAATTTTTTTAAGTTTTTGAAATTAATGTGACCAAGTTTTTCATGACACATATCAATTGAGTGGTTTATGGCTGAGTGACATGACAAATTTTGAGAAAGAGTCTAACAATTGTCAACTGATGTGAAACCTTTTAGAACACAATTTACAATTTTATCAATCACAATACAATCATCACAAGAAAATTTGATAATATATCCTTGATCAAAAATCTAACTAATGCTAATTAGATTAGCTTTCAATCCATCAACTAGCAATGCATTTTTCAATTTAGGTTACCCTTCCAAATTTATAGTTCCATTTCCAAGAACTTTACCTGCAACATTATCCCCAGAAGTGACTGCACCACAATTTACAGCCTTAAAATTAACAAGAATATTTTTGTCACCAGTCATACGTCTAGAACATCCACTATAAAAGTACCAAGAACTAGATGTATATGTTCTATGACGTGTAAATGCAGCAAGATAATTATTCACGTTCTTTGTGACCCATTTTTGTTTAGTCGCATGATGTTTCTTTTGCAACTTTTTGAATTTTTCATGAAAAAAAATAATCATAGTAAAACTCTTTGGTCAAATGTGATCTTTGACTCAACAAAAATGGAATGTGCGAATGAATTTCTTAATCCTTTCATTGGATGTAAGATTCTTACCTTTCTGTCTCTTTGTTGATGAGACAATCTGCGATGTTGCTGGATCAAAAACCTACAGTGTTAGATTAGAAGACAAAATAGGTAATGAACGGGCTTGAACAAACATTGTTTTTCCCTTTGATTGGGTCTCTTTAGATCCAATTGCAGCATTGTTTCGTTGACCTGCATTCTGGACTTCCTCAAAAATTGTAGAACCTGGATTATGCAATTGAACATTTTTCTTTATAAGATCAAGCACCTTTTTTCAAATGGATAATTTTAGCATTTTTATCAACAATATCATTTTTAAGAACTTTAGCATTTGATTCAAGTTCATAATTTTCTGTAAGAAAGATTTAATAATTTTTGTATTTGATTTATTCACACCACACGACTTAATCCATTCATCATACATTTTTTTGTATGATTCTTCCAGTGAATCTTCATTGATTTCTGATTCATCATAATCAATGTCAACAATATCAACAGTACCTAGCATATCATCAGGAACTTTATTTAGGGAAAAGTATTGTTCAGGTAAACAAGTTGTTTATTTTTCTGCAAAAAACAAGGAAAACAAGAGAGTACAGATGTCAAAGCAACATTTTCTCCATCTTCATCATTACATTCAGAGACATTGTCACACCAAGTAGGGTTAATACCTTTTTTATTCTTTTAATGTATTTGCACATTCTGATTGAATGTGACCAAAACCTTCACATTCACTGCATTGAATTCCCTTTTTATTGATAGAAAAGGAGGGTTTTTAAGATGTATTACCTTTTGAGGATTCAGAGATTTTTTTTTTTGTTGCCCAACTTTTTCATATATATTTTTAAATTTCTTGTCAGTAAGGCCAAATAATTATCATCTTCATCCTCTGAACTTACCTTCTCAGAACTTTTCAAGGCAATATATTTTTCTTTTTCTTTTACCTTGTTCAGCTTTACCTTTTGTCTGATTCGTTGATTTAGTTCAAATGTTCGAAGAGAACTCATTAGTTCTTCCACTTTCATGGAATTCAAATCTTTGGCCTCCTCCATAGCCATTAGCTTGGTGCTAAAACCTATCAGATGAAACATGAACAATTTTTCGAACTAAAACATATTCATCCAATTTTTCACCTAAGGCAAAAAATTCGTTAGCAACATCAGAAAATCTCTCATAAAATTTAGAAAGAGTCTCAGTTTCAAACATTCTAAGATCCTCAAATTTTGTTTGCAACACAATGGACCTAGAATGCTTGACATCAGTAGTTCCTTCACATTGAGTTTGAAGGATTTTCCAAGCTTCTTTGACCGAATCACAAGAGGATATAAATTTAATATACCCTTCACCAACACCATTGAACAACACATGTAATGCCTTGTTATTGTAACTAGACAATAAATCAGCAATGGTTGACACTTTTAACTCAGATTTTACCGTTTTTTCAGCAATTTTTGCGTCAACCTCAGTCGATGTTGACCAACCTACCAAGACAGATCTCCACGCCTTCTCATCTTAAGAGTTGATGGAGGCTTTCATATTAACCTTCCAGTAAGGATAGTTTGAATCATTAAGCAATGGTGGACAAGTTATCGAACTCCCTTCTGCAAAAAATGACATGTTGCAAACAAAAACACAAACAAACAGAAAGAATACCACAAGATCTCAATAAGAGTTTAGTGAACTACTCTGAAACCAATTGAAATTCCATTTTTAAATTTTATCAATTGAATTTAACAAACAATTTAATTAATGCAGAATAGTTAAATAATTGTTTGATCAGGCTTATATTCTGATGTATTAGGATAGAATGCTGATAGGTCAAAATATATGAACAGAAAGTAAATAAACTTAAAGTGACGTGACACAAGAAGTTTTTTACGTGGTTCAGAAAACCTAGTCCATGGGGCCACGCCCAGAAATAAAATCAATTAGGAAAGTCTCAAGAATACAAAAAGCAATTGACTTATACAACTTTAAACTCCCTCTAAATCCTTGTCACAACCTCGAAGTACTCCACTTTTGTAATATGAATTTGATAAACACAAAAAGCCCAAAATCCCTTCTGATCTTGATGAATGCTCACTTCCTCCCAATGTAAGTCTTGTGAAACTATTCTACCGAAGACTTGTATGTGATGTTCACAAACTTTATGACATGTTTAAGAATAAACAACACAAAGCACAACCAACACAAAGAGATACTTGAACAAAGACTACTCTTTACAAATAAAAGAACTCTTCAAAAGCACAGAACATTAGAAGGGTGAATAGATGAGATTAGCTGCTGCTTAGGTCTGTATTTATAAAGTTTAGGAAATCCTAAGCAAACCAATCTCGTTTATGGTCACAATCAGACCAAATTAGGAAGTTACTAAAATAGCTTCCAATTACATAAACTGCAGGATTTTCCAAATGAGACAAAGAATCATTCTGTAGCCTTAGGAAAATGGACAATCCTCGACCTAACTCCCAACCAGGTTCATTTCGAAATTTTCTTCCTTGGGCACAAAGAATCATTCAGTTTCCTCTTTTTAAACCGAATAAAATCAAGGAAAATAAGCAGAGAATAATTCTATAATATACATACTTATTATTGACAATGTTGCCATAAATAAATAAGAAAACATGACTATATATAAAATACACTTAATAAAGAATTTATTCTTATAAAAAAAGAGACACAATCCACTTATAGAAACAAAATATAATTATGAAAATACCAATTAAATAATAAAATATATTTTATTAAAAAGGTTAGCCAATTTAGGATTTTATAATCTTTAAACAAAATAAATTAACCATTATAACATAATAATATATCTTATATAATGAGAATTAATTGAAGTTCAAGCAGCTAGCTCGCACTGTCTAACATTATATAATAACAAGATTTTATTAGCACAAAAAATGCGCTGGGAAATGATGTAGTAATTGTCGGCGCAAAAACATGTCGAGAAAAACCTTTCAAATATTTTATTTTCTATATTGTTATAATATATAATTTTATAATTTAATATTTAAAAATCAAATTAAAATAAAATATTAAAATTAATAATTAATTAGATTAATAAGATATAAAGCATTACATTGTCTTAAATTGTCTTTCAATCATAATTTATTAGCTAATTTAACATAATTAAATTGTCTTTCAATCTTAAAAAAAGCAATAAAAATTTTCTTGAAACAAACTCATAAAATCAAAGCACATCTATAGGATAATCATTGTAGGTTGATTATGTTTAAAATATGCAATAATCATCGAAGGTTACAAGAAACTATTACCTCGAGGTGAGATCGGTAGCGATCTATACTGATCACAACAGTTTAACTACTACTAGTTAACAAAGACATTGTTGATCAATATGATTGGTAATCTTCGAACACTCCTAGGAAAATTGGATCGTTGATTAAGTCTGAAATACTCAATAATTAGCAAAGTATGCAAGGGTACAATTAAATTGGTACGATAAGTTTTTAAATATTGCATTGGTTCAAAGTAATCAACTTTTTCTGATGCTTTTTATACATTTACCAATGTTTTTAGAAATTTATGATCGTAGATTCCCAAAGACTTACCCCGACGCTTTTTCGTAACTCATCGAAAGTCCCCACATAAACTGTAAAATCCTAACATTGGCAGTTTTTTTATTAAAAATAATTTTCCAATTTAATTGTTATTTTTCGAAATTTTGTCTTGGGTAATTAGTGGATTTTGTCTATTTTTGGTAAATATGAATTCTATATTATGTGCATTTTATATAGTCAAAGGTTCCCTATTTATTTTTGGTAACTTTGTCTATAATAATCATGATTGATAGAGAATTGATCATTGCATATTTTATTTTATTTTATTTGATTTACAAAGAGGAAGTGAAATATTCTTTGGGTTCAAGTAAGATAATCTCGAAATGAACCTAGTTTGGGTTTAAGACCAAGTTCAATCATTCGTCTTACATCTGGAATATTCTGCAATAGTTATGTTTGAGAGTTATTTTTAGATACTATTTGATTTGGTCTGATTGAGATCATGAACAAGATTAGTTGACTTAGGGTTTCCTATACTCTATAAATACCAGACTAAGGACCAACTAATCTCACATCTTCACCATTCTAATGTTTCATATTTTGAAGAGTTCTTTTATATGTAAAGAGTAGTTTTTGTTCAACTATGTCTTTGTTTGTTTGTTTTTCTTTGTGTTGTTTATTTTTAAGGAGGTCATAAAGCTTGTGAGCGTGACATACAATCTTCGGGAGAAGTTTTCCATAAGTCTCACTTTGGGAGGAAGCAAACACTCATCAAGATCAGAAGGGATTTCATACTCTTGGTGTTTATCAAAACCAGATTATTAAAGTGGAGTACTTCAAGGTTGCGACAAGGATTTAGAGGGAGTCTAAACTTTTATGAGTAAATTGCTTATTGTATTCTTAATACATTACTAATTTATTTTATCTCTGGGTGTGGCCCCGTGGACTAGGTTTTCCGAACCACGTAAAACACTTCTTGTGTCACGTTACTTTTAGTTTATTTACTTTCTGTTATTATATTATGATTCATCAACAATCTGTCCTGATACATCAGAATATCTGTTTGATCAAACAATTATTTAAATTATTCTGCATAAATTAAACTGTTTATTAAACTACACGATACACTTTTTCCGATGCCTTTTGCATAAAAGCATCGTCAATAGGTGTCTTCATATCAAAATTTTCCTGAAAAACCTTATGTCGGCACTTTTGGTGTATCGTGCTGGAAAAAAATCAATTTTGCCGACTAAAAAATCTCCGAAAAAAAGGTAAGACTTTTCTTGATACTTTTCATGGAATGGGTCGGGAAAGTAATCTTTCTTGTGGTGTTATAAGTGTTATTCACCCCCTTAATTTTGGATACAAATAATATTGGATACATAAACATTAATATGGTTCCCTTGGCAAAATGAGTTACTTTTAAAGTCATTTTGTACTTTTGTATAGTTTTGATAATTCGCTAGAAAATTGCATTTGACAATTCAGATAATTGGTTAAAAATTTAGATAGTTGATTGAAAAATTCAGACACCTGATCGAAAATTTTAGACAACCAATGAAAAAATTTAGATAACTGGTCAAATTTTTAGACATGAGTCATTTTGAAAAAAATTATCAAAACTAGTACAGAGTGCAAAATAACTTAAAAAATATGTCACCTATTTATCATATTATATATAGTTTTATAACGTTCCCCTTCATTTGTTAATTGTCACACTAGTAATATTAAAATAAAGACACCATGGCATATATTTATTTTATATATAGTAAATTGTTAATTATCTACTAGGAGTTCTTATTTTTAGTTAGATTTAACACTTTTATTTAACATCGTGAGTCTTCAACAATTTAAAATTTATAAAAAAAATATTAAATATTAAAATCAAACTTCCATTTGTAACAATCAATCAAAATTATAATTTAAATAAATAAATGATTTAATTATTTGATTAATTGTAATTTTCTATTAAAGCATTTTTCTTTAAAAAAAAATACTTCTTTTAATTATTTAAAAATTACATAAATATTATATCATCATTTTATTTCGAGTAAATTATTATATTGCTATTCAATTAACATTATGTTGTCATTAAATAAAATAAAATTATTTATCAACCAAATAAACGTTACACGTCTTCCAACTAATTTTTATACTAATATATATAAAAAAATGTATTATAATATGGTCATTAATATCATTCAAACCAATAGTGGGGCCCCTTATTTCTGAAAATATTAAATGACAATAATCCTCATCTGCTAACAAAAGTGGAAGGTTGAGAAAGCAATAATTGAAAAACATTATTTTATGTCAAATTGAAAATAGTGTATGAATGATTTGTCCCAAAAAAAAATTACATGAATGTATAATAAATATTTATTGGTTCTTGTTATATTTTAATGTCATAATCTTATATCGAAAATCTCATCAAGATTTGGCAGATCATCGTTTCAGTTTAAAATCAATTATATATGATGGATTCAACTCTTTATTTTCACACTAGATTCTTTGAGATTGCCAAATTATATATATATATATATATATATATATATATAAATAAGAATCTTAATCTTCGGTCTCCATATAGATTTTCACCCTTTGTTATGAATAATACATATGTCATAAATGGAATATATATCTTTTTTTTTTTATCAAGAAGGAAATGAACTTCATTAATTAACCAACCAATACAACTAAACAAGGTAATAACCCCACCAAATTTGTGCAAACATAGACAGAGAAAACAACCCACCCAAACTAATTACATTGTAATCTTATCTATAAATCTCTATTCCTGTAAAGTTAATTTTCTATTTTTAACAATGAATAATCTGTATTGAATTATAGTTATAATCTCAGTGGCTAGACAATCAGCAGTCCAAGTAACCCCATCATATATACATCTGTTTCGGTTCCTCCAAAGGCTATAGATAACAGCAGCCAATATCATATTAATGATGGAAAAAAAAGATTCATGGTCTACTGCTAGTAACCTTCTTGGACAGACAACACTCAAAGAACAGATGAGAGTGACTCTCAGTAGAGACATCACAAACAGGACACAAAAGAGTCTCAAGTGGCACATAGAACCTAAGCATGTTATCTCGGGTAAGAAGCTGAGAGTTTACAACTTGCCAAAGCAAAAACCTATGCTTAGGGATAGACAGCCTACACCAAACAGCATGATGATAGCCCACCTGTTTTTGGCAAAGAGTACTGCTGTAGAGTTTAAAGGCTTGAAACTTCCCTGAAGCACCAACAACTTTCACCTCATCAAGACTGAATTTTCCCCTCAAATTACATAACTTCCTTCATTACCAGCTCGTATCAGGTGGCAGCTTGTAAGTCTAGAAATTTGAGTCTTTTTAATAGATAGAATTAATCCATTCGACCCAAAGCACATCATGCTTCTCAAAAATGGCCCAAATATACCTAGCTAAGATGGCTCAGTTCCAAACTGAACCATTTCTGAACCCAAGACCTCCATAAGCTTTAGGGAGACAAACCTTCGTCCAAGAAGCAATGTGGATCTTGCTTCTATTACCATTAAATCCCTGAAGAAAGCCACGACAAAGTTTTTCAACTTCCTTAATAATACTTTGGGGAAGCACAAAAATGCTCATCCAATAATTTCGCAGCCCAAATAGAACTGAATGAATAAGCTGAATACGGCCAGCAAATGATAAATGCCTACTAGCCCAAGTATGTAACCACATTTTGATTTTTTGGATGATAATATCATAATCTTCATGCTTCCATTTAGTAGGAACACCTAGATATTTAAGAGGAAATGTCCCTTCCGTAAGTTGTATCTCAGCAGCTATGGTCTGTCTATCAGCTGCAGAAACTTCCCCAAAGAAAATGTGAGATTTGCTGGTATTAATATGGAGCCCTGTAGCAGAACTAAACTCCTCTAGAGCTATTTTGAGCACTCGAACAGCAGAAAGAGACCCTTTACAAAATAAAATTAGGTCATCTGCAAAGCATAAACTAAGAAGTTTGAGACTTTTACACATAGGGTGAAACCTGAATGCAGAATCTTGAGCTGCCAATTGAAGACTCTGAGTAAGATATTCCATGATTAAAACAAACAAAAATGGCGACATAGGGTCCCCTTGACGCATCCCCTTCTCACCCTTAAAACTACCTTGAACCCTTCCATTCATAAGCAAGGAATACGATGTGTTTTATAAGCATGCCATAATCCAGCCTATAAATCTCATAGGAAAACAAAGAGACTTTAGGAGATCCTCAAGAAACCACCAGTCGACTGCGTCATACGCTTTACTTAAGTCAATTTTAATGGCACATCTAGGCGAGGTAGATGGTCTCCCATAATTCTTGATAAGATCTAGGAATATCAAGATATTATGAGCAATTGATCTACCTTGAGCAAAAGCACCTTGATTTAGTTGAACCCGATAAGGAAGGACAATGGACAAACGGGAACATAACAACTTTGAAATACACTTTTAAATGGTAGAACAGCAAGCAATTGGCCTGTAGTCCACAGCCCGAGAAGGATTATCAGATTTAGGGACCAAGGAAAGAGTAGTATTATGAAGCTCATCAGGAAAAATTCCTGTCTCAAAGAAATGTCCAACTGCTTTACATATTTCACCACCAATATCCAGCCATAAAACCTTGAAAAAATCATAACCAAACCCATCTGGACTCGGGGATTTGATGATGGGAATGCTAAAAACTGCATCTCGAATTTCCTTGTGAGAGAAAGGTTTCGAAAGATTAAGCTGCTGGTCAATCAAAAGTTTGGTTCCCAGCTCCACACATTGCATATTTATCTTCTTAGTAGCTGAACTAGGACTACCCATAAAGCTTCTAAAGTGATCCAAAAAATGAGAAACCACACCAGAAAAGTTATTAACCACCCTACCTTGTTAAATTATGTAAGTAGCAATTCTATTCTCTTCCTTACGCTTTTTTAAACAAGCATGAAAATAAGAGGTATTCATATAACCCTTCCTTAACCATGTAATTTGCTCCTGAGTAGTGAAAGCTTTAGCAGGAGCCTTGGCTTTCTCTTGAAAAGGAAGGTCTCGGGGATGTTTATGTGCTTGGAATAGAGCTTCTTGGTATTGATCCTTTGCCACTTGATATTGCACTCCTATGTCTCCAATATGGTCCCTATTAAATTTCTTTAATTTATGTTTCAGCCGCATAGTCTTCAAATAGATAGCCGTCAAATCAGTCCCATTAATCGACTTTCTCCAACTATTCAAAGCCACCTCTTTGAAATCTTTATGATCAGTCCAAAAGTTATAGAACCGAAATAGCTTAACTCCCAGATTCTCCATGGCCATAGTAGAAACAGTACAGGAGCAATGGTCAGAGACAGTTTCCCAACGAAAAATAGCTGTTGAGTTAGGAAAAAATCTAGCCAATCCTCATTAGCAAATACATGGTCTATCTTAGAGTAGATACGAGTAGGGCCATCTTGATTATTAGTCCAAGTAAAAAAAGAATCAGTACTTTTAAGCGAATCCACTTGATTCCCAACAAGCCACTGAGAAGAATCCAACAATTCCGATTTGGACACAGGTTTACCTCCATCTATATCCTTAGTAGTAAATATGGCATTAAAATCTCCCAAGATAACCCAAGAAGTGGCAGGAAGAGTAAGCTTAGGTAAACTATTCCATATCCTCTTCCGTTCCTCCATTGTATTGAGCCCATACACAAATGTAGCACTAAAAGCATGTCTCTGACCAGCCATTTTAACAAAACAGTGGGCATATTGATTAGTCTCCTCTAGAAGAATAACCTTGACAAATATCTTCCTCCAAATGATCAATATTCTGCCTTCAGTAACAGGACTGGAATAATAATCCCAGTTCATAAATTTATTAACCATCAAATCCATGACTTTATTCCCCATCATTTTAGTTTCCAAGAGACCTCCACCCCCCACTTTATTCCTACTACATATATCTAATACAACAGTATGCTTATTAGGACCATTCAACCCCCTTAAGTTCTAACTCAAGATATTACAATTATCCATAAGAAGAGTTAATATCAGTAATACCTCCTTTCTCACCCTCCATCTGCTCTTGGAGCACCACAAAAGAGTTTGTCCGGTTCTGTCCTGGTTCAGTGGGAACTTTAGCTGCCATATTGTTCTTACTCCCAGCTGGCTCTTGTTTGGAAAGAAGAACCACTTTCTTTGGAGTTTGCCAAACCGTTTCACTAGTGCTCTGATCCTCAGCAACAGTAGGTGCTTTAGCCGAATCCTTACTCAGTAGATCAACCAAAGGTTGTTTGTCCTTGTCCCACCCTTCCTCAAGAGAAATTTTAGGTTGAATGTCCTTCTTGATCCACTGATTTTTCATCTCCCTTCGACAGTCCACCATGGAATGACCATATCCCGAGCAACCTTTACAATTAATAGGAAGCCATTCATAGTCCACCCTTTGTTCCACAAGCTGACCATGTTCATTCAGGTATTGTATAATCCTAGGAGGATTATCTGTGATATTCATCTCTACAAGGACCCTTGCAAATTGAACTCTAGATCACTCTCGAGTAAATTTGTCTACCATTATCGGTTTGCCTATCGTACTCACAAGAGCACTAAGGCATTTGCTACCCCAATACTGAAGGCCAAAGTCATGTAACCTAATCCATAGAGGCACTGAACGGATAAGGCGAACTGCACTGAGATCAGTAGTCCATGGACGAATGATAACTGGTTTCCTATCAAATGGAAGGATACCATTTTCAAGCACATGGTCTCAAGTAGCATCATCATTAAACTTGACCATAGTCAGCCGCATTGTCATTCTGGCTATTTGAGCAATCCGTAGATGGCCCCAAACCCTTTTGATAAACCCTTCAAACATAGCCATTGGAGGATTAGCACCAAGGACAATACAAATAATGGCAGAACTCCAATTAGCTTATTGGTATTTCATCTCTTCAATATCAACCTCAGCAATCTTCTTACCATCTTAAATCAAAGGTTCAGCAAACTCAAGCTTTTGGTCACAAAATGAGAGTTTACCCGCTGTGAATTGTTGCCATTGAGTGTGAGCCGAGGCCTGAAAGTCACCTTCCTCCACCTTGTCTGCCCAGCTAGGCAGGTTCAGTGATGGAGTAGCCATTCCAGACACACGATGCGCATCAATCTGGATTTCACCATCTTCCGTCGATTGAATCGCTTCAGCAATAAGGGTCAACCCTGTAGTCGGGCCTTCACCTTCAGAGAGCACATCATTAGCAACAAAGCCATCCTGGTCATTCACATCTTGGATTGATGGAGAGCCCTGAGCAACCGAACGAGTCACAGGCTTCCGAGTCTTCTTCTTCTTCGCCATGGAAGAGAGAGAAACGAGTCTTCTAGCCTTTCACTTTCAAAGATTTCTTTTGTGGAATATATATCTTCTATATAAAATAACATATGTAGATAGAGAAATTCTTAGTCTTAAGAGTTCGTTTTGTTAAATTTAACCGAATATTCTAAATATGTAACGGAATATTTATTTAAAACTAATAGAAATAGATATTTATTAATTATATTAATATAAATTCAAATTCAAATGTTATAAAATAGGAAATTTTTTATTTATACGATTATTAGAAACTTTCTATTGAAAATTACGGTAAATAGAAGATTTATTTAAATACACGGTTTACATAAAATTTTAAGTTTCTTTTTACAAAAATATGTTACGCTCTCAGAATTGGTCTGAAGAAAAATTATGGAGTTATCATCTCCTCCAAAACTGATGATAGCCATTGTCGAAGTAGTTGACCTTCATGAAGCAACTAAAAAACGATCCTGACGAATCCATAACAAAAAAAGCTACCAAATGAAATTTGAAATTGCATAAATCCAACCTCTGATGCTAAATGTGTGAGAATCTCTCCAACCATTCAATGGGTAATCTCCAATTTAATATCACTTCAAATTTTTTATTTTTTTCTTCTCTTTGAAAATCATTTCCATTCTATTTCCTTATTTTTATATCTACTTTCTTTCTCATTCTTCTTTCTCTAATTATAAACCCATTCCCTAATTTTCTTGGTCAACTTCTTTGTGGGTTCAAAGTTGGGATTCTTGTTGCTGTGGATGCTTGTTGTCACTGTCCCCAAACTTTGTTGTAAGAAGAAGAAGAAAAAGAAAAGCAAATGAATTTATGTCTCTTGTTGTAGTAAATCTGGGTCTAAAACATTTCATATTACTTTTGAACATTTAAATACTTGAATTTTATTTTTCATAATCTAAGTATTGTATAATCTTTATTTGAACAAAATTGATCTAATATGAGTATTGAATATTGGTTTCATTTTATTGAATTTGAGTTGGATATTGTTTATCTTGAGTTGGTTTCTTAATCAAATATGGGTATTAAATTTGATAAAAATAAGATTGAAAAAGTTTTTTCTAATTTTGAAAATTAGGGTTGGAAGAAAGCTTTTTTTGCTTTAGTTATAGTTTTTACTGATATGCTTTAATTTGCATGTAAGATTTTTCAAGTTGTTTTAGTTGCAAATGAAGTTTTTTATGTTGCTTTACTTTTAAATCAGGTTGTTTAAGTTGCTAAAATTTATATATGAGTTTTTTATGTTGCATTGGGTTGCATAATGATGATTAATGTGCATAACAAAGAGGTTGCTATAATTTCCTAAATGCTAAGATTTACATGTGAGATTTTTTAAGTTGCTAGTGGTTGCATAAAGATGATTAATTTTCATAATGAGGTTGCTATAATTACTTAACATGTTGTAATTTATAAATGAATTATTATAAGTTACTCTAGGTTGAATAGCAAGTTGCTTAATATGTTGTAATTTGCATTAGGTTACATAAGGATGATTTAGTTGAATAATTAGGTTGTTTTAATTGCTCTAATTTGCATATGAGATTTTTTTTTAAGTTGCTTAACATGCTCTAATTTTAGTATGAGGTTTTTCAAGTTGATTTAGCTATAAATTAGGGGTTTTTTTTTATGTTGCTTTAGTTTCAAATTAGGTTGCTTATGTTGTTGAAATTAGTATGAGTTTTTTTTTAAATTGCTTTAGGTTGCATTTAGCTGCATAAGGGTAACTAATTTGCACAATGAGATTGTTATAGTTGCTTAACATACTGAAATTTACATATGAGTTTTTTTAACTTGCTATCGGTTACATAAAGATGTTTAATTTGCATAATGAGGTTGTTATAATTGCTAAACACGCTGAATTTGCAAATAAGTTTTTAAAGTTTGCTTAGGTTGCATTGTGTTTCATTAGGTTTGCATTTGAGGTTGTATCATTTGCATAAGATTGAAATTTATAATTGAGCTTTTTAAAATTGTTTTAGGTAGCATTGGGTTGCATTTGAAGTTACAGGGTATTTCATTAGTCGCATAAGGACAAATTATATGAGTTTTTAAGTTGTCATTAGTTGCATTAAGTTGTATGAACTAGCACTGGGTTGCTTTAGGTAGCATTGGGTTATATTGGGATTGCATTTGAGGTTGCATTGGTTTGGATGAGTTACATAAGCATGAAATTTATAAATTAGTTTTTTTTAAAAAAAAAAAAGAAAGTTGCATTAGCTTTGTATTTGAGGTTGCAGTGGATTTTAACAGTTACATAAGGATGAAATTAACACATGAGATTTTAAGTTGGCATGAGTTACATGAGCTTGCAATTGAGTTTGCAATGGATCATATTAGACTTGCATTGGACTTGTATTTGAGATTCCATTTGTTGCATTAGGTTGCATGAAGATGATTAATTTGCATAATGAGGTTGTTATAATTGCTTCATATGATAAAATTTGCAAATGAGTTTTTTTTTTTTAAATTTCTTTAGATTGCATTGAGGCTGCATAAGGATGAAATTTTTAAATGAGTATTCTAAAGCTGATTTCGGTTGAATTAGGTCGCGTGGAATTGCAAAGGATTTCATTAGTTACATAAGGAAGAAACATATGAGTTTTTTAAATTGTCATTGGTTGCATAGACTTTCATTTGAGGTTGCAGTAGGCTGTTTTAGGTAGCACTGGGCTTGTATACAAGGTTGCAGTGGGATGGATGAGTTACATATGATAAAATAAAATAAAAAAATAAAACTGCTTAAGATTTCATTGGTTGGTATGGGGTTGTATTAGGTTTGTATTTGAGGTTGTGGTGGGTGTCATGAGTTGCATAAGGATGAAATTAACATATGAGATTTTAAGTTGGCATAAGTTGCATAAGCTTGCATTTAAGGTTTGGATTGCATTAGAGTTACATTGAGCCATCACCTACACTATTGGGATATGAGTTTATAAGTTGCCATGAGTTGCAATATTGGCATAACATTGGTGTTTATTTATTGCTCAATAAATATGCCGTCCAGAAACATTTGTTAGAGACTTCCTTTAATTACTAAATATCTAACCAAGAATGATGTATTCCATTCATATCTAAATATTGATTAAAAAAAAGCTGATTATACTTGGGCAAATTAAGTCGTTAAACTTTAGCAACATACAAAAATATATTGTAGTGACTCTTGTATTTAGGTTTTTCCTTCTTTTCTTAATTGACAAATCAATGACTATATACATAAATATGTGTGTGTGACTATCAGTAAAAATAACATAAACATGAGCAAGAAAAGAACACAAATGGCTATTCATTATTGTGGATGCTCAAAATTCCATACTTGTTAAAGACCCAAATTTCGTGCTAAGGTCCCGTAAACGCCTAAGTACATACCTATGCCTACATCCCTAGACTCGTATCGGGAAGCCTTGCTAAGCGAAGCCCCGTTACCCACGCGATATCTCAACCTGGTGCCTCGCGTGCCTAGGAGGTGTGCCACACAAGGCTCTCGTCTCACGAGACACTCCATCTCACGCATGTGCACCTAGCCGTGTAGCGCCTCACAAATTCACGGCCCTGCGCCTTCGCGAGACTACCTCGCCCAATGTCACCGCAAGGCCATCGTGCCCATGCCTCCGCGAGGCCCCCACGCCTTGCGCCTACGTGAGACTGTCTCGCCCCCACGTCTCTGTGAGGCCATCGTTCCCATGCCTCCGTGAAGTCCCCGCGCCTCGCCCCTACACGAGACCGTCTCACCCCCACGTCTCCGTGAGCCATTGTACCCATGCCTCCGCGAGGCCCCCGTGCCTCGCACCTACGCGAGACTGCCTTGCCCCCACGTCTCTGTGAGGCCATTGTACCCATGCCTCCATGAGGCCCCCAAGCCTCGCGCCTATGCGAGACCGCCTCGTCCCCACGTCTCAGCTAAGCCGTCTTGCCCATGCCTCCGCGAGGTCCCCGCGCCTCGAGCCTGCGTGAGACCGCCTCACCCCCACGTCTTTGCGAGGCCATTGGGCCCATGCCTCCGTGAGACCCCCGCGCCTTACGCATATGCAAGACCATCTCGCCCCCACGTCTCTGCGAGACCATAGTTCCCGTGCCTCCGCGAGACTTGGTCACAAGAGCCAATATAGAGTGGCTCATAGTGTGGGGGAAGGATAAGTGCTTGACACACAGTGGCTTGACCATAGTGTCTGATGCATAGCAGAATATAGAGTGGCCTGAGGTATAGGCACATCTTGAAAAGATGAAAATATCTATGGGGCACGTGGAGCATGTAAGGGTACGGAACATGCATATCAACCAAAAGAAGACAAAGCACGTATATGGTGGCCATGCTAGACAAGTAGTGGTTGTACGGGTGAAGTACCTGGTGTGGTCCTTACCAGCCAATCTCTGACACTCATACTAAATAAGTAGTGGAGGCATATTTAGGTACTAAACTAGAGTCGTTTCCATGGACCCTAACCATGTACCAGAGCTGATACCATGACCTTCTGCACCACTACTACTTGTATGAGAGTTGGCACTATGACCTTCTGCCCCACTATTACCTGTGCCACCACACTGACGATGTACCCATGTACTTTATGATCCCCCGAGACCACAATGTATCATGGGACATTAGAGCTCCACTATAAATTGATCCTAACCTCTCAATAAAAGGGGTTGGAAAATTCTTGTAATATCAGACTATTCTAAGAGCAATACATAAGTTTTTCTTATATTGTTCACTTACAATCCTCCATCATATTTCTACAAGTTCTTTTACATTCATTAGGTCTTGATTAATTCTTTGAGTTTTCCATCCACATATCATTGATGAGTTTCCGCCGTCAACAATTTGGCACCATCTATGGAAATGATAAGTGCCAAGCCACTATTCTTCCATTGATTCCGGCAGAAAAGTTGTCGAGACGCTTTAAGTGGTTGCAAAAATCACGGGAGGTTGAGGTACTCCTCGATGGAGATCAGCTGAAGGCCTCCATGAAGGATCCTCCGCCACCCAAAAAAATGAATGCATCAAAGGAGCCTGGGGTTCGTGAAGATGAAAGGGAGGCCTCGTCCCCAACCATCCCATCTAATGAGAATCGTCCGAGGTCAGCAGCTGCCCCCGCGAGAGATGCTGGCAAATTCCCGCCCCCAAAGCCGCCATAGGTGCCAAACTCCAGCTGGCAAGATCTGGGCCCATTGACGCATAGGCCTGACAAGAATCCATGAGTCCATTTCGTGAGCTCGAGTTCTAGGTTTTGATTTTACGAAGAGGAGATACGCGAACTACACCGGAAGAACCAAAGGCTAGAAACCACCTTAGAGAACATGCAAGAGGTGTTGAATGGCCTACTACAGGGGAAATCAAGCATATCTCTTCCTAGGCAAAAAGAGAGAGGTCAAGAGGGGGTGGAAACCACAGTTCCAGTGGACAATTGAAGGACTCGACTCTCCACGAGTAATAACCCCTGAACAAAGCAGTGCGAACGTCCCAGACCACCGAAGCAGCCCCAGAGGCCAGAGTAGAAGAACAACGCTGACCCTCGTAACGAAGTTGAAGTCACTTCAAGGAAAACACCCTCAGACTTACGAGAAGAGCTCAACAAGAAAAGGACAGATAAAAGGACTACACCTCCTATGGCGCCCCGGGAAGACAAAGGAAAGGGAAAGGCTAACATGTCCACATTGAGAGACTCCTTGAACAAAAGGAGACAAGACCTAGACATAGAAATAAGGAGCCTCCGGAGCAAGATAATCACTGCATCTAGAGGGCAAGCTGTCGATGACAAGTTCGAATATGAATCGCCTTTCACTAAGGATATCCAAGCCATCTGGATCCCAGCCAACTTCAAGGAGCCTCATGTTACCTCTTATGAAGGAAATACGGATCCCAAGTACCATCTAGGTGCATTTAACGACCTGAAGAAATTGAGGGGAATTAGTAGCAGAGCCAAAGCCATTGCTTTACTGTCAATGCAGTATTAGGGAGACCCTCCCTAAGAGAATTGAAGGCGATTACTTCAGTGTACCACTTATCCATGAAATTCCCAACTCTTAGGGGAATAACAACCATGAAAGGATAGCAAAAGGAAGCGAGGGAATGTTATAATACATCCCTCTGCTTGGCCATAAAGCCATCAGTGCCTATGGAAATGGTGGTGCATGGAAGCGTGAACCTAAACGTGTTGGACCCGCGGGTCAGGAAGAACCTAGAGCCGAGCCAGTAGAGGAGTTCGAAGAAGTCACAATTATGAATGAGCCGTTGAGGAAGTTAAAGGTAGGAAGAAACCTTCCGGGAATCGTGAAGGAAGAGTTGGTACAATTTCTAAAAGCCAACCTCGATGTATTCGCCTGGAGTCATGAGGACATGGTGGGAATAGACCCATCCATCATATGCCATCATTTAAACATCGACCCAATGGCAAGGCGTGTGAGGCAGAAAAGGAGGGTGCTAGACCCTGAAAGATACATGACCCTAAAAGAAGAAGTTGACAAGTTGAAGGAAAATGGGTTTATCCGAGAAGCATTCTACCCAATATGGGTATCAAACCCAGTTTTATTCCCAAAGCCCAATGGAAAGTGCAGGACTTGTGTAGATTTTACTATCCTTAATAATGCCTGCCCTAAGGATTCCTAGGATAGACCAATTAGTAGACGCCACAGTGGAGCACGAGCGAACTAGCTTCATGGATGCATACTCTGGGTACAATCAAATACCCATGAACCTAGACGATGAAGACCACACTTTGCTACAAAATGATGCCTTTTGGGTTAAAGAACACATGTGCTACTTATCAAAGGCTGGTTAAAGTATATGTAGACGATATGCTGGTAAAGACGAAGAAGGCAGAAGAGCTCACAAACTACCTCACTAAGATGTTCGGCACCCTCCAAAAATTCAGAATGAAGCTAAACCCGCTCAAGTGCACATTCGGAGTTTCGTCAGGGAAGTTCCTGGGTTTTATAGTGTACTCCTGAGGTATCGAGGCCAATCCTGATGAAATCAAGGCATTGATGGAAATGAACCTACCACGGAACAAGAATTAGGTGAAGTGCTTAACCGGGAGAGTAGCAGCCGTCAATAGGTTCATCTCCAGATCCATGGACAAATGCCTTCCTTTCTTCAACATCCTAAAAGGGAGCAAAAAGTTCGCTTGGGATGAAGATTGTCAGGAAGCCTTCGCTAAGCTAAAGGAACACCTTGGAAAACAACCCCTTTTGGCTAAGCCAGAAAAGGGGAAAAGCTATACTTGTACTTAGCCGTACCAAAGCAGCTACAAGTGTCGCCCTGGTCAAAGGAGAAAAGAAGCTTCAGCAACCCGTGTACTATGTGAGCAAGCGGTTGGTAGATGCAGAAACCCGGTACCCAGAAATAGAAAAGTTAGCATATGCCTTGATAGTGGCTTTGTGAAAGTTGAGGCCCTATTTTCACACTCATTCTGTTCAAGTGCTCACCAACACCCCTTTGCTACAAGTCTTGCACAAACTTGTGACTTCGGGATGGTTGTTAAAATGGTCGATTAAGTTAAGTCAGTTTGACATCACTTACACCCTAAGGACCTCAATCAACGGGCAGGTACTTGCATATTTTATAGTCGAATTTGCACACCGACCCCATGAGGAGGGATAAATAGAAGAGAATGAACCGGTGGGTGAAGGAGAAAACCATCCCAAAGAATGGACCCTCCATGTAGACAGGGCGTCTAACGAGGGAGGAGCCGACGCTGGCATAGTAATGACAGGATCTGAAGGGCATAAGATGTGTTGTGCATTAAGATTTAGATTTGAAGCTTCCAATAATGAAGCAGAATACGAGGCACTACTGGCTGGCCTACGACTAGCCAAGGAGTTGAAGGTAACCCGCTTAATGTCTTTAGTGACTCACAACTAGTAGTATTTCAGGTGAAAGGCGAATATCAAGCTAGAGGCCCAAAAATGGTTGCATATCTCGCCAAAGTGAAGGGGTATTTGGATCGGTTCAAAAAATACACCATTGAACAAATCCCAAGGGAGCAAAACAAAAACACCAATGCTCTCACAAAACTTGCCTCTAACCGAGACGAAGACACGCTTAAGTCCATCCCTGTCGAATACCTCTCCAAGCCGAGCATAGCAGAAGAGGAGATCCACATGGTCGATAACCCTGGGGAGTCATGGTTTGCACCCATCTTGAGGTACTTAAGTGATGGAACATTGCCTTTGGACAAAAAACATGCTTGTAAGCTGACTTACAAAGCCGCCCAATACACCCTAGTAGATGGAGTTTTATATAAGAAAGGCTTCTCCACCCCACTCCTCTGGTGTATAAACAAGGGGGAGGCTTTAAAATTTCTACAAGAGATACACGAAGGGGAATGTGGAAATCATGCTGGGGGGCAATCCACGACAAAAAAGGCCATACGTCAGGGGTATTATTGGCCTACCATGGAGAAGAATGCGAGCGATTTTGTGAAAAGGTGTGACAAGTGCCAAAGACATGCAAATTATCCCAGACAGTCACCAAATGAGCTGGTGAGCATGACCAGTCCATGGCCCTTCGTTGTGTGGGGAATTGACTTGAGTGGATTGTTACCAGCAGGAAGAGGAGGAGCAAAATATGCAGTTGTAGCAGTCGATTACTTTACTAAATGGATGGAAGCAGAGCCTCTAGTCAACATAACGGCTAAGCAAATCACCACCTTCGTTAACAAATTTATCGTCTGCAGATTTGGAGTACCCTACAAGATAATCTCTGACAATGGGACGCAATTTGAAGGAGGAGTATTCGAAGAATATTGTAGGGAAAAGGGAATCAAGAGGAGTTTCTCCGCTGTAGTATACCCACAAGCCAATGGACAAGTGGAGGCCATCAACAAAGCTGGAAAAGTTGAAAGGGGCTTGGGTCGAAGAACTGTCCAATGTGCTTTGCGCCTACAGGACTACACCTCGTTCAACCACTGGAGAGACGCCTTTAACCTTAACCTATGGCTGCGAGGCTGTCCTCCCAATAGAAATGAAGATCAAATCCATCCGCATACAAGCATATGATGACTAGGCTAACATCGCAGCATTAGCTAAAAATTTGGACCTGTTGGAAGGAAGGAGAGAAAGGGCACAACTGAAGTTGTCAACGTACCAGCAACGAGCCGCATGATACTGTAATTCAAGGGTGTGAGAGAGGGCATTCAGGGTCGGAAACCTCGTGTTATGGAAAGTCCTTCCCAACACTCGAGACTCGAGCGCAGGTGTATTAGGGGCAAACTAGGAAACCCATTATAAATGAAGAAGAAGACCTTGCAAGGCATCACTTGAGTTCACGAGGATTAACTACCCTTATGAACATCAAGGAGGTCAAACGGTCCTACAATAAAAGCTTCCTAATAAAGGTTGATACCTCCATGAGAGGGAAGACCTCAGGAAGAACACCCACCAATAAGTCTAGAACAGCCACCAAGCCGCCTAGCCAAAAAGGGTCCCAAAAGAGACCCTTGTAAAAATAGTACTATGAATAAAGACGAGAAGGACGCTTCTTGCAAGAAATAATAAGTGGGTGCAAAAGTATATAAAAGGATGACTAGAACCCAAAGGGTCAACATATCCTTATAGATACAATCAAGGTGCACCAAAAAGAGACCTATCAAACCCCTTCGTATGGGCTCCAAAGGACCTCAAGCATGATAAATAAAAAAGTATATTAAAAAAAAGACCTATCGAACCCCTTTTTGCGGGGACAAAAGGACCTCAAACATAGAGGAACAAAAGCAAATGATCGCATGTAGATAAAAAAAAAAAGGGAGTCGCGATAATGTAGTAGGACTTATAAAAGTTCCAACAAAAAAAATGATAGGCTCAAATGAGAATACTGCCATATAGAACTAAATAATAAAGTTGCAGAAATAATGTCTCAGGGCCTCCCGCCACGAGCATTCCACTCAGCCACCCTGGCGACAGCGTGCTCACCAAATGAGGAGAAATTGAAGTTAGGATGTTGCCTCCACACTCCATAGAGGGCGCGTTCTATGGATTTGTATTTGATTTCAGCCAAATTTTCTCTAGGAGAGTGACCCTCTCTTGCAACATTGTGACCTTAGCTTCTGCTCCCCCAAGATCGGCCTCTAGGCGAGCAACCCTCTCCTGCAGCATCACGACCTTAGCATTCACCCTCTTCTTCTTTTTTGACGATGAAGAGGCCTTTGCTGGGGCCTTCTCAAGCTTAAGCTTGATATCAGTGAGTGACCTCTCGAGCTCCTAAACCCTGACCGTTAGACGGTCCCTTTCAGCATTCGACAAGGAGAGGTCCTGCGCCGAGTCGACGAAGCATGTGGCCACCAGAGAAGCCTGCACAAATAAAACCATACATATAAAAAAATAATGATGATGAGAAAATAAAGAATCCAAAACAAACAAAAAAAAAGAGGGGAAAAAGTAAGATCAATGTAAGACGCATACGCTTACCCAAGCGGTGGAGCGCACAAGAGTCTCCCCAAGTTTCGACTTGGAAAAACTCCCAAGACCTCTCCACTCGGACTCAGGAATACCCTTAGAAATCTGGATATACCTTTGCCCATAAGAGGCTACCATACGACCCACCTAGGGCGCCCCCTCCGAGTCAGGGGCGCCTGGCTGGGTAGGGACAGGTGACCCCCAAACCAAAGGAGGGGGCATAGGAACACTGAGAAAATAAGCCCCCAATGGACCAGGATTGAGGGAGCATGAGGAAAAGTATCGTATAACTCAGAAAAGGGATAGATGAAGCACCCCGACATGGCCTGCGGACCGTGGGAGTGAGAGGCCATGTCATGGTCCATAGTGGCCAAAGGAAGGCATCCCTTAGGAGACAGAGATGATCAGCAAGGTCGTCAGGGTTCTGGGGAAACCTCCTCAGGCACCCACTCTGCGTCGCCCCCTTCAGAGTGATGCTCAACTAAAGGCGCCTTCTTCCTTTGCTCGGAAACGTGCCACAACGCATCTGGATCCAAAACCGCAGATAAGTTGTGGCAGTTCGGGTTTTCCACGGTGAAAAGGCGAGCAACCATTTTCCTGGCAGGGTCAACATCGAGGAAGTTGTCCACAGGCGCTGCCTCCGACCGGGGAATGTCAAGGTCACCAAACTCCTCTCCACAATTAACATAATTATCAATATAAGTATAAGCTCCAAAATTACCAATTTAAAGTAAGAGGAAGACAAGCTTTAAGTACTTACTTGGGGACGAGCGAAAGCATTCACGTACGAAAAGGGGACCTTTTACGAAGAAAAAGTCTTGTTTCCAGGACCCCGGGTTTGATACAGAACCCTTTATGAGGGAAACCTAGGAATTGGCATTCTGTAAGATATAGATGCCTTTGGATTTAGGGGTTGGCATGAGGTTATACATAAAATACACCTCTCGAGCCATAGGAGCGTGTTGGTTGAGCTCGGTAAATTCCATGTATAGGCAACTTAAGGTTAGCGAGTTGTTAGGTGCCAGCTGGAGCGGAGCAAGGTCCAAGTGATTAAGCATCATAACAAAAAACAGATGCAAAGGAATTGTCCCACCCACTTTGAAGATATTCTCGCTCATGGCCATGCCCCCCTAGGGGCGATTATCGGCCCAGTAGTTATTGGAAGGAACATACAACTTGTATTCCTTGCCAATGCGATATTTAGCGGATAGCTCCAACAGCCGATTCTTCGGCACATTGGAAACAATAGAGGATGCCAATAAAGGACCAGAATCTTGTGCCTCAGAAGCCACCTACCGCCGTATTCTCTTTGCCATATCTACAAAACCAAAGGAAAAAGGTGAGGTAGAAACAGGGCACTATACCCTTCATTTTTTCTTCCTAGCAAGGGTCTTCCACCGAGGCGCTGAGTGTGGAAGCGCTAAGCAAGGGTGAATAAAAAACAAGGGTTAAGGGGAACCCGGGATGACCCCATGGCAACCATAAGAGGATAACAAGGCAGGAGGTTCAGGCTGGAGATTTCCCTCCATGAACTCCAACTCCATCTGTAGATCCAAAAGGGTCACCCTAAGATTTGCTATGTGATCGCTAAGGTCATAGGGGAAAGAAACTCCATCGCCCCTCAAAACCGAGTCTATTTCACACTCCACTACCTATATTTTATGCCTAAGTCCAGCCATATGCTCAAGGTGATGTATACATGCCTGCCTCAAAGTGTCATAGTCTTGGTGAGGGTTGTTTTCGGGGGACTCCGAGTCTGAAGATAAGTCTACAAACTCGACCCCCAGAGGAGCACCAAATTATCCCTCACATGCCATGGAACCTTGTCTCGTAGGTAATAAGGGTTCACGTGTAAATGAGGGGATTGCTACAAAACACAAAGGAACGGGCTCAAAACCTCTAAACACGAGCGCTCTAAATGACCAACTACGGGGTATAAACAAGGGCGTGTAAGTGGATCAACTCACAACGAGCTCTGGCCAAGGCAACCCATCCCGAGTAGTGCTAATTTGGACCCAACGAAATAATAAAGAAGGAAGGTATACCTTATGTAAGAAAATCGGGGGCTGTCACGGTTGAAGGGAGGCCAAAGGTCGAAAGTACCAGCACGGTCAAAAGGAGGACAAGGGTCCAAAGCACCACCGTGATCGAACAAATGCGAAGGGTCGAAGGTTTGCGCCTCCGCAAATGGAGGAGAGAGTACTTTTAGTCCCCAAGTACCTGTATGGATATTGGCATAAAGGAAAGGACAACCAAAGTGAGGTTGTGGGGGATCGAACCCCTTACCTCTTGAAGGAAGTAAGGACTCCAAAACAATAAGCTAAGGAGATAAAGTGTAAATAATAGGCTAGATATGAAGGCCTATTTATAAGAACCATAGGCTCATTGTAACTCCCTAAACTCCAGGGACCGTTATGGTGTGCCTTATAAACAGTGCTAAACTCGCTAATCGAGACATTTGGGAAAAATCGTGTAACTAAGTATGATTAGTGGTTTAGGGATTAAAATTTTTGGTTAAGACATAACGTTTCATTAGAACATTTACTATATACATTGGGATCCCAAAAATATAATTTAAAGGTCTATTACAAGAAAATATTTACAACAGGCCGATCTAAATGAAAAAACAGGGTTTAACCCTAGTTCCTCTTTCAACCCTCGCCCGTGGCGGTCGAGCAGCCGCATATGTACACATCGTCACCTAAGCTCATATTCAATATTCATGGCATGCTCTAATCACATGTTTCTCGTGCATCACATTTAGACATCCAACATGCATCAAGAATAACCATGCATGTCACATATACACAGGGTGCAGTTTTCTTACCTCTAGTTCGAGCAAGAATTAGAACAAGAACGACCCTTGAGAACGATCGATCCTTTAATCCCTTAGCAGTCACCTAGTCATAACCAAATACAATCTCCGATTAATGTAAATCAATAATAATAGGGTCTTGATCTAAACCCCACTCTCAAGACCCCGAAATGTACCCATACAGTGAGTAGATTCGATCCCGGACCTTAAGGATTGAAACCATGAGCCAAAAACCCTTAAAAAAACTTTAAACGGGGTTCTGAAGAAACAGATAGCGCTACCCCTCCTAGCTCCCCAGCGCTCTTCACAGAACCAAAACCACCTAGCAAAAATCCTGTGTAGCGCTATAGCGCCCTCTGGTGGGAGTTATAGCGCTACACCCAGCCAGAAAATGCCCAGAATTCTCTTCCTTAGATTCCACCATTTCCAACCCAAACCAAAAGCTTCCAAACATCAAATTAAGTCCCAAATGAACCCAAATACCACCTCCACATGTCCTAGGCACCACAACCCCAACTTTCCAACTAAAAAACCAGCTGAAACTCAACTAGGAAAATAGAGCAAAAACAAGAGTTCTAATGGCTAAAAAAAACTCACCTCAATCTCAACAACACACCCTCTTCAATGGCGGAGCATAACCCTAGCTTATCACAACTTGGTTCCTAAAAAAGAGCTTGAAAATTCAAAGAGAAATGGGGGAGAAATGACCATCGGGAGAGAAGGAGGAAGAAGACTCTGTTTTTTGTAAGCTTCTACAGCCTTAATGGCTGATATAAATCTTTAAGGGTGAAAAGACCTAAATGCCCTCAAGTCTAAAATAAAGCCTTAATAGCCACCAAGGGCAAAATCGTCCTTTCGCACCTATTTCGTTAATCATAATTAACACCCTCCAATTCCCGCTATTCTCAATTACCAATAAATCATATCCCGTTACCCTTTAACACCCAGCAACGCTCTAATCATTAAAATCACCCCAAGACTCACCCCAAGCCCCGAACTTAAACCCGTTATGACTAGACCGAACACTTGCATTTCATGATCCTGTCATGCAGAAAAGCTCGAACAAATCCACATATAATGTGGTACCATTCATAACTCACCCACATGCACAAAAATACAAAATCACGCCCTCAACAAGCCAAATTACCAAAATGCCCTTATAATTAAAATAAACCCATATGCATGCATTTATCATCATATAATAATATAATTCACATAACACATGCATATGATCACATAATAACATAATACATCAATTATGGCCCTTCCGGCCTCCTAATAAAGGTCCTCAACCTTATTAGGAAATTTGGGGCATTACACTCATCTTTGCCGTCAAATCTGATGCCTGATCAATGGTCAAAGAGGGGGCTTGGCACTTGCCTTGGGATATGCGGAGCACAATGATAGGCTTACATTTAGTCATAAGGAATCATGAGGATCACCACCTCCAAAACGCATTTTATATACAATCACAGCAAGGAAACCCACAAGCACCACCTATGCTTTGAAGATATCATAGAGAAGAGTCTACCAGAGCACCTAAAACTGCTCTCCTAGACTGGGGGCAAGTGTGGATGCTCAAAATTCCATACTTATTAAAGATCCAAATCTCATTCTAAGGTCCCGTAAATGCCAAAGTACATACTTGTGCCTACATCCCTAGATGCATTTTGGGAAGCGTTGACAAGCGAAGCCCCATTACCCATGCGACATCTCAACCTAGTGCCTCGCGTGCCCAGGAGGTGTGCCATGCGAGGCCCCCGTCTCGCGAGACACTCCATCTCGCGCATGTGCACCTAGCCGCGTAGCGCCTCATAGATTCACGGCCTCGCGCCTTCGCAGAATATAGAGTGGCTTAAGGTATAAGCACATTTTGAAAAGGTGAAAACATCTATGGGGGGCGTGGAGCACGTAAGGGTACGAAACGTGTGTATCAACCAAAAGAAGACAAAGCATGAACATGGTGGCCATGCCAAACAAGTAGTGGTTGTATAGGTGAGGTACCTGGTGTGGTCCTTACCAACCAATCACTGACACTCGTACTAAATAAGTAGTGGAGGCACATTCAGGTACTAAAGCTGACACCATGACCTTCCGCACCACTACTACCTGTACCAGAGCCGACACCATGACCTTCTGCACCCTTACTACCTGTGCCACCACACTGATTATGTACCCATGTACTATATGATCCCCCGGTACCACAATGTATCATGAGCCATTAGAGCTCCACTATAAATTGATCTTGACCCCTCAATCAAAGGGGTTGGAAAATTCTTGTAATATCAGACAATTCTAAGAGCAATACACAAGTTTTTCTTATATTGTTCACTTCCAATCCTCCATCATATTTCTACAAGTTCTTTTGCATTCATTAGGTCTAGATTAATTCTTTGAGTTTTCCATCCACATATCGTTGACGAGTTTCCATCGTCAACACTTATCATTAAGCAATATGATATAATATTGTTATGTTATACATATATGTTTATCCAACTAGAGAAGCTTAAGATAAATCCTCTTGCCTTAAAAAAAATACACTAAATGAATTGGGAAGTATATATCAGAAGAAAACTGAATTTTCTTTTAGATGAGGGACCAAACTGCATCTTTCAACTTGTAGCAATCAACTTATTGACAAAGTTAAAAAGGAAGCAAGAACCAAAAAAAATAAAAAATTGAAGCACACACAAGATCATTACTGCTTAATTAACCACTTCGAGAAGCTTCTTCTTTTCTTTAAAACACCAGTATCCTGTCATGGAGTTCATTAATTACCAATCCATTTGAAGTAAAAAAATACATATAATAAACTTATTATATAGAATTACCTAGAAATTATGAGGCTATCAGCTACTTCAACAACCTTAGTATAAGATTGGCCAAGTATTTTTAACTCTGCAATAATATACATATTTAACAAAGAAAATTCAATTAAAATAGAAAGTTAGACATATTTAACTCCATTCAGCATTTTGAAATTCCAAACTTCTCTGAGAATAAACAATACTAGAAATAAGCCTACAAGAGCAAATCAACTTTTGTTTATGAATTGGATAAAAGACAGACAAAAACCTTATATATTATATATTGGCTTATTAGGATTTTTTCCCCCCCTAAACTATTACCACAACCAAATCGTATCCCCTGAATTTTTTTGCTTGTTAAAAATTCCTCCTGAACTATTCACGTTACTGAAATGTGGGACTTCCGTCCAATTTTGCTAACAAAATGGTGATATGGTGACACTAGACTGCTGATGTGGATTGCCACGTGTATAATTTAAAAAATAGATAGGATTTTACCCCCCAAACTTTTATCGTTAGCAAATTATGCTCCTCGAATTCTAATATTTAAAATTTAAACAATATTTTGAATATTAAAAATAAAATATGAAAACATCAAACTAAAAATTCATTTAAATTAAATTAAATTAAATCTTACAAAATAAAAACTTAAGGGTCTGATTGGTATAGTATCTGAATCCCATTTTATCATTTTAAAATTTTGAAAACAATGGGACCTACAAGAATAACTGATTGGTAAGATGGTTTTGAAAATAAAATTCAAATCAGTATTTTAATTTTGTATTCTAAAATCAAAAACAAGAAAATCATGTTTTCTCTAATTCCAAATCATTGTATCCAAAAATCCTACAAATTTATTACTTTTTTATATTTTCATATTCTCTACCAATCACATATTTAGCTTTTTTAAAACTCAAAAACAGTTTTTAGATATTGAATCAATCACATTTTTAAAAACATGCTTTCAGACTATAAATTCAAATTTTTATTTCAGAAATATACTTTTTAAAAATGCAGATTTTCAATCGCGAACCAATCAGGCCCTAAGGCGACATAGGCAACACCAAAGCTGAATGTCGCCAGGGACCCACATGAGCCCAGTCTATCGACGATGTCGCTACCCAACCAACTTTGAGATCATTTTGACGCATGCCCAACACCCAAGCCAATTTTTTGTCACCATCAATTTTTTATTTTTTATTTTAATGGTTTATTTTCCTTTTTTTAATATTCAAAAGATTGTTTAATTTTAATTTTTTAAAATTCGAGGGCACAATTTGGTAATGGTAATAGTTCAAGGGACAAAAATCATATTTATTATTTATATTATAAACGAGGCATTGACATGGCAATACCACATCGGTCACCAAACTGCCACATCACCATTCCGTTGGTGAAATTGGATGGAAGTCCCACATTTCAGTAACGTGAATAATTCACGGGGAATTTTTAACAAGTTGAAAAATTCGGGGGGCACAATTTGGATTGGTAATAGTTCGGGGGGAAAAAATCCTAATACGTCTTATATATTTAGTATAGCATATCTCCAGACTCAAAACAACAATAATAGTAACAAAAGTATAAAAATTTAAATCATAAGTGAAGCACTAAAAGGATTAAAATTGACCAAGAAACGTGAGCCATCAAGTTATAAATCTATGATTAACAACACGACAACATATTTATCAAAAAACACACGAAGTATAACATGCTTACATTGTTTAATAACAAGCATAAAATGAGAAGAGCACTAAAGACTTTTTGCAAGGGGTGAGACAAATAGCTGAACCCATATTCAAATCATGCCCCAAAGTTGAACCTAAAAAGTTTTATAATAATGAAGATCATAGCTTTATTATTCCTCCAATAAGATCAGTTGTGTAGAAAAGTAGAGTACCAATAAGGTATCTAGAAGTGAGACAGAGACCATCAGGGAGATGAGTTGCTAAGATTAAGGACTCAAATCAACAAGCTAAGGCTTTGGTTAAGGATCGTACAACTTTTTTATGTAAAAGTTAATTGTGCCCAAAAGAACTAAAACACACAACCTTATCCACTAAGACAATTCAAAAAACATCTGGTGGCCAACAATAGAAAACAAATTCGCACAACAGAATCATAAAGTCATAAGGAGTGTAAGATTGATTGGAGAGTCAAGTAAAGTCATGGACATGAAAACAACTCACAAAAATAGAAGCGAAAGAGAGCTTGGAGAGTAACTCAGGGACACCAAAGTCATGAGGAGATGCATTGCTTGGGATGCAACATTCTTAAGAGTTGACGGGTCGTGGTGGTGGTTGCCGAAGAGAAAAGAAGAAATAGAGGGTTGAAATCTATGTGGTTGCAACCTTGCCGAGGAATAGGTTTGAAAAGTTGACGGAGGGGTCATGGTGGTGGTTTCCAAAGAGAAAAGATGATAGAGAGGGGGGTCGTGTGCTCTGTGTGGTTACAAGATTTCCCGTGAAAATGAGAGAGAGAGAACGACTGGAGTGTTAGAAATCAGAGAGAATTGAGTGTAAGAAAATACAAAAACAAAGGAAAAGGGTTTAGAGTGTAAAAATGAAAATAAAAGTTATATTTTAATGTAAAAGTAAAAAAATGTATATAAAAATAGAACAAAATAAGAAAGACCGTAAAAATAGATTTCTTTTTTATATTACCGTACAGAGGGGAAATCCCCTATAAAATATTATAATTATAATAATATATGATACAAGACTAGATATTTAATAATTATATTTATATAAATTCAAATGTTATAAAATATTATTACTATATTTAATACAAGACTAGATATTTAACACTTATATTAATATAAATTTAAATATTATAAAATATTATTGTAACAATAATATATAATACATAATGTTCATTTTTATTAAAAAAATTATCATTTATATTTGTTGACGCTGTTTTTCGTCAACTTGAGAACATAAGAGCATAGATTCAAGAATAGAGATATAATCAAATAAATAACACCATATTTTATAGTGGTTCGATCCCAAAAAGATGACCTACGTTCACTTAGCCACTTTTATTAATATTTAAGCTTGAAGAACCGCTGGTTGTTCTATAGTCCTCCTTCACTTTACATTACATAAGGACTGTATATACAAGAATGATCATTCAACATTCTCAATTGCCTCTCCCCATTTCTATCCCATCTCCTCTTATTTATAGTGAGGAATTTAGTGTTACAGTTAGACCATGGGCCTGAGTTATTAGGCTAGGCTCACAAATAATACATTATAACTGAAATACAGTTATATTTTGATATGTGAGAACTTTGTACTCCTTTGCTAACTCTGCTAGCGTGGATGTTGTGTGTTGAACGAACATGATCCTCCTGTTAGCATGTAATGGTTTGCCTTATACTTTGTGAGAACAGGAACCAATTTGCACTACGTCAGAACAGGAACCATTTTGCACTACGTGAGAACAAGAAGGCAAAATATTATGTTCATACTCCCTTCATAATTGCTATTTTTTAAATGTCATAAATGTCCAAAAAAATGGGTATAACATTTGCCCCCAAAGTCAGTTTTCATGCTTTGCGCAATTCTAACTTAGTTACGCGAACAACTTTCCCATTCATTTTTGGTTATGCACTTACATGACATTTAAATAAAATATCCATTTAACGATCACTTCTCCAATCGTTCTAAAGGAATTTCATTTGACAGCAACTTGTTATATCCTTCTGTCCTGAACAATATATACGTGAGCAAATACACCTTGAGCCTTTTGAAATATCGTGTTGTTTCTGCAATTGACTTATTATTACCGACTTTTTTTCACCACAATTATATAAAGTGGCATGACTTTCCCTTTGTACCATTTACTCTTACTAAACAGACTGGTACACAAGCAAACGAACAGACTTTGTTCTTTGCACACAAATGGGGTCATAGTCCCTTTAGACTAATAGGACCCTTCGGTCCATCACTTTGAAAACCTAGCCCAACTCTTGCTTTTGTTCTCTTAGGAGCCTTCATGGTTGAGCGTAAGCTGCCACCTCCCCTTTCTTACTCATAGAAGCTTGACGTCGTTAGAGGAGAAGAATTGTCCTGCCTCTTGTCTCCAATGTCACCGGAGTAGCGTGATTCTTCCAAGAACTTTTGTCACTGTTGCTTCCTTCTTGCAACGCTTATTGGGAAAGCATTTCATCCACTTTATATAATTGGATTGAGTACACTTGTCTATGCTTAGCCTGAAGCTTTGAACTTTTAAGGCCATAGATTCAAGCTGCACAAAGGTTTCGCTAGCAATCCACATTCACCGTGGGTAAATGCCTGATTCTAAGCGTGCTAGTAACCTCTTGTATATGAGCTAACAAATCCTTTTATATATATGTGACTCCCTGAATTTTTCCTCTCAGTAAATGTTTTCAGCCATGCGAATAGACCTTTGCATATATGTGAGCATAGTCTATAAATTTCTGAGCAGAATTGTTGCCACTGACTTCTTGCACATAAGCGAACAGAGTTATTTTTTCTCTCCAATGTGTAATTCATTGAGTTGTTCCTCTTTGTTCACTCCTTGTATATTAGCTAAACCAAGTTTTTATCCTCACTTCTAGTCGTTGATCGAATTGGTTGACCCTTGCTTATCATTTTGTTTTGATGGCATAGATGACCCGTACTCCCAGTTTAATGCTAGTGGTGATTGAAATTATTCGCTTAGCACCAATAAATGAGCAGAGGAAAAAAGGACATTCTTCCTCTTTGTACAACATTCTGTTCGTTTCTTGCAGCGACGCGAACATCGTGTTCTTAGGGCTATAAATGAGTACTCAACACTTGCTTTTGTGCTTTTAGCGTAAGCATATATACAATCAAATCATTTTATGCCACTATACCATCTTCTAATTGTGATTCCTTACAAAGAGCACATAATACGAACACAAATGTATCCTTCTTTGATTTGATCCCTGTTTGTCCACTAACTCGACTCTTGTGAATAGAAGAAAACACATTCTTTTTTCCCATCCATTTAACCATAAGCGAACAACCACCTTTAAATGTTTAAGGTCCAAATGGTTTCATAGCACAAATAATTTAGTCTTTTAGCACTAATCATTTCGGAATAAAGATGATTAACCACCTCCCATTTATTTGAATGAGTTGATGCCATTAGAGTAGAGACTTCAAATTCTTACTCGTTTCTAGGCACATGATTGTATAGTTAGCTTCTGTTTGTTCCCCTCATAAGCAAGCCCCTTTTCTTTGAGTCTATTCTCATCTGGTATACGTATATAAGCCCGGTGCGAACAAGAACCTAAGAAACTCCACACTGCCCTTAGGTGAATAGGTCCTCATAACCCATCTAATTTGTTGCTTGTTCGCCCAATCAATGACCGATTTGAATAGAGTGATGCAAACGAACAGAGCTCTATGATTCACAACATTTACCTTTTATTCACACCATTTGTAGTATAGGTGGACAAATAAGCTTTTCCTCCAAACCAACTTCACCTAAGTCTCGGTACAATCCACCTTTCATGAATAATAACGAGCAGGTACTCATCTTGCTAATGAGTGCAGGCACACACTCAGCAATCGCTACTCAGTTACTTGAACAGACATCACACGCCTTTCCCTTAAGTAGAATTTTCTAGTGTCTTGTAAATAGAATGGTTACATCAACCCATAAACGAACATGTTGCTTGAACTATAGTGCACCAAAAAAAAAAATTAGTTTATTAAAATTTTTGTGTTTTATTTTATTTAAGTGTTAAGTGTGGTGAATTGTTTTATTAAAATGTAGTTTATTTTATTTAGTTGTTGTTTGCTTTATTTAGTTGTTTGTTAATCTAAGTAAATTGTTATAATTGTTTGGTATAATCTTTTCGAATTTAAATTTGTTAATTTTTTGTTTGATTATTTATTTTTAATATGTGAATAATTGTGTAACTAGTTTAATTTACTATTAGTGTTACATTTTAAATAAGTGTGACAATTGATGTGATTAAAATAGGTTATTTTTTTATTTTAAATGTGTGCCGAAATGTGTGTGTGTATGTGAATGTGTTTTATTTTTCTTTTATTTATTTACTTAGTTATTGTTCCCATTATAGAAAAGGAAAGGGTAGTATGAATCTAGACCTAATGTGAGTCTTGATCATTTTTCCTTTTTTATGAAAAGAAAAGAAATATAAGTTGTCATCTTATAGGAAAAGATGACAAGGTTTATTTTTTATTTGGTTCACATTAGGATAAGGGTTTAGGTGAGGTGTAAGGAGAGGAAATGATGGGATTTAGCTTAAATTATGGGATAGGAATTTGGCTTTTCACACTTGAGTCCTTTTCTTAAGGTTAGGTCACTAGAGGCTATAAATAGGAGAGTATGGAAGCCTTGGCATTCTTTTGCTTGTGGCTGCCGAAATTAGAGAGAGAAGGAGAGAGTGAGAGAGGCGTGAAAGGGAGAGAAGGAGGAGAAGAAAGGAAGAAGAAGGAGGAGGTCTTAGGTATAGTTTTTCTTATGATTCCTTGTTGTTTTAAGATTTAGGTTTACCTTCCTCATTATCTTAAGTCTTTTTCTATGTTCTTCTTCTTCATGGGTTTCAAAAACCCTAGGGTATTCAAGGGTGATTATCACTTGGGTGTCGATCAAGTTGTGTTCTTGATTTTACAATCAAGAGAGGTATTGCATCTCTACCCCTAATGCTATGGTGTTCTCTTGAGTTACTGGATTTGTGGATATTTTTCAATATGTTGATGCATGGGAGATTGATCTGGCGTGGGTAGGGGTTTATGGGTCTGGTTTGATTTTTATTGTTGTATGTTCATAATATGTGTAATGAGATGATTATTGAAATATGGTGTTGATGATATTTTATGATTTTATATATGTATGTTTCGGCCTATGGGGTTTGGGCATATTGGGTTGTTTGATTTTCTTGTGTTTCATACATGTTAGAAACATGCTAGGTTTCATGTGTATATAGATGAGGATTTTGTGTAAATTTTGTTGGGTATCCTAGGTGTTTCGGCCTAGGGGTAATGTTCAAGCATAATTGTTTTTCTTGTATGTTTTAAAATCAATTGTGAATTTAGAAACATGATAGGGTGTATATGAGATTATGTATCAATAAATTATGATATGTATGAAAAATAATAGGAACATGTTAGGTTTAATATAAAGGCATATATGAAGATTTGTGTTATGTTATTCATGCATGTTGTATTATTATTTTGTTGGGTTGCGTGCATGAACTCATTAGAAAAAAAGAATAAGGTTTTATAAGGTTGTATATGAATATGTGTTAGTTATGTTCTTTGAATTATTTGTATAATAAGAGCATGTTAGGATTTGTGAATTATTGTGTTTATGAAACATGAATGATCTTGTATGAATTTTATGAGGCATGAGGTAAAAGATCAAATTCATGGTGATTTATGCTTGCTGATTTTGGGATTAAATGGTGAAAAGATTGATGAAATAAGGATATGTATGCATAAGAATGATTCTAACGATATGTGGTATTTGTGAAAATAAAATGGTGTTTTAATTCACAATTAAAATAATGTTTTTACACAAATAATTACCTACATATTTTTGTAATATTTTTTAGAAAATATGAGTTTTAAAAATAAGGATGGTGATTTTAATGATAAATTTGATTGCTTGAATTTTTGTTTAAAAAATGTAAAGTGTGTTTCAATAAAAGGAATTTGATTGGTATTTTGAAATAAATAAATAACCTAAACAATGGTAAAACTTAAAAGTGATATTTTTAATATAATATGAGTTGTTATTTTACAAGTTAGGATTTTCTTTAATTGGATTAAGAAAAATATTGGATTTAATTCACTTGTGATTTTTAAATAATGGCTGAAAGTTTAGTTTAAAAGTTTTAAATAGTTATTTAATTTTTCACATATGAATTTGTGTTACAAAAAATTTAGTATTAAAAATAATTCAAACAAAATATATTTTTCCCACACTTAAAATTATTATTTTCTAAGGAGACATGATAATCATAGGTATTTTCTTTTTAAAATAATTTCCAATGCCTTTGCTTTTCTTTGTAATTTAAAAATAATAAATGGGTCTTTTATATATTTTTAATGGCTAAATAAAAATTGTTTTTTTGAAATAAAAAGAACGTCTTGGGAGATTTAATCAACCTAGTAATTTTAAGAAGATAAACAATAGTAAACAAAACATGCTACAAGTCTATTATTTTTAAAACGATAGAAGTAAGACGCATGGAATTATCACTTTAAACTCCACATTTACACAACGTTCACACGTATGCATGTTACTTGCAAATTCACTTTTACGTCCAAAATAATGTCTATTATGCAACCATGTAGTTTTTATAGAAAAATCATGCATGGAATATAGGTAGAATGAGCATTATTCTTTTTTATGACCTTATATGTAACTAAGAATATTTGTATGTTGTGTGTAACTCTCACCATGTGTGCATGGCCCATGCACACATGAGCTATATGAAAGGGAAAAATAGTAATTATGTGAAGCTAAAAAATGTCATTTTGATTATGGTATAGGCTCGTTGAGAAGTTGTGGTTTTTCTTAGCTTGGACCAGAGGTAAGGAAGTTAGATAGAATTTATGATTGTTTATACTATGAATGGTAAGACTGTTGTGTGAATGAAAATGTTAAGAATTATGAATGCTATAATGTGATGATATGTTGGCTTGTATGAATGCTGTATGATATGAATGGATGTTAGCGTGATGAATGCGACACTTCAAATAAAGAGGTTACGAAGGATATGAAGACGTAACCCGAGTTACTAAGGATATAAAGACGTAACTCCAAGGGCAGACACACCAAGGTTATTCAAGGACCAGAGACTCTTGTTTACCTCAAAGGGTGGCATGGACAAGTTAGCGGACCATGTTCACAAGGGATTGTTTATGATTATGTTATGATGTTTTGTGATGTTTATGATTATGTTATAATGTTTTGTTATGTTATGATGATGTTATGATGTTTTGTTATAATGATGCTATGATGTTTATGTTATGATGATGTTATGATGTTTTGTTATAATAATGCTATGATGTTTATGTTATGGTGATGTTATGATGTTTATGATATAATGATGATGTTAATGTTGACGTGAATATGTTTATGTTTATGTTTATGATATCGATGTCATTATGACGATGATGCCATGATGTTTAAAGATGAATTAAAGTGTTTGTGATTTGTTGTATCTTACTTGTTTGTTGTTTGTACTTCCTTACTGGGCTTTTAGCTCACCCCCTTACTTTCCCTTCCAGGTAGCAAATACGTTTCTCCATGGCAAGCATGGTGACTTGGGGAGTTCTATCGTCGTGGTGTGTATGGCGTGGGGGGCATCCTATGGACGAGAAACGATCAGTTTAAAACGTCATTTTCTTTTAATAATGTTATGTTTAATGGGACATTTTAAAACTTATCAGTGGGACTTGAACTTTTGGTTATTTTAGAACTTTGCATGAAACTGATATTTTCTTTTTAAACTTTTGGGCCCAACTTGCATGTTTTAAGCAAGACGCCACTAAAAACTTTATAATAAGTGGCTTTCTATTATAAACCATTGAAAATGTGAATGTTTTATTAAGTACTAGTTAAGGGCGTTTTACAACCCATTAAACGAACAAATTGCTTGAACTAACTCATTAAATGAATAGATGACATTAACTCCTTTTATGAGTGAGTTTCCTTATTCTCTCCAAGTATAGATTCTTTTGAAAGCTAGCTTATTCATGTCTTTTAGTACCTTTTCGGTTCTATTCGCCCTAGCCCTACAATTATAGGCGAACAAGCCTCATATTATGTATGTGCGAACAAAATCTTACTCTTTCCTCTCCTTTTAAGGTACTGGGTTTCGCTTGGTCTTTGAGGAGTTTGGTTTCTTTTACAATCCAGTTAGGCCTCGTTCTTCAAAGTGTATAGGGATTTGTTCGTCCCTATTTGCTTCTGATCTAGGACCAAGTCCATGCCTCCTAAGAAATCAAGAGCATTAAGGAAGTGGAAAAAAGTTGACTATACCCAAAAAGAGCTTGGAGAAATCTTTAGCTCGGATGGTTTTGTGACACCGAGATCCGTCTTTTCTACAAGTGACTTGCCCCATATAATAGATAAGTATGGACTTATTGGCGAACTCGGTCTTAGAGTCCCTATTAATGATGAGCAAGCAGGCTCCCCACCAGACTGGTATACCTCTTGGAGTCCCATGCATTGCCAAGCAGAGGCCTTCCTTCCACTTCATTCATACTTTGTGGAAATATGCAACTATTTTGGAATAGCCCCATTCCAACTAACTCCGAATAGCTACAGACTATTGGCACTGCTGCGTATTCTGATAGAGTGTTAGATTGGCCTCCCCCTACTGCTTTGGAGGTTGTCATAAAGATGTGTAATCTCAAGTCCAACCGTGCATCGAGTTATGAAGGATTCTACCATTTGTGTATCAATTCTGGTGAGGAAGTCCTTAGGAGTGGTGTTTCAAACCCTGGTCGCTACTTTAGTGAATACTTTTTTACCAATGCCCTCCAGCCCGAGCATAGTTCATTCCGTGATATTGGTAAGTATCTGATCGTTTCCCTTTCAATAGTTTTATGTTCTCTTCCTTTACGTTAAGCTTATTCTGCTCGCCTAATATGTTGTTTTAGGTCGTTATAGGCGACCAATTCCAACCTCTGAGATGCGAGAGCGTCTTTCTCGGTTTTGTCGATTGGATGGCAAGTATAGGAATGCATCCTTACTTATCAATGATGACAATTTATGATTGGTCGGTCTACTCGAACCACACCGGTCATTAAATCATCTATCGCCACCTCCGGAGTTTGACTACGTTCCCTTTTCTGAGGTTCGAGAATCTATACACGAGATGTGGTCAGAAGAGGTTTTTTTTGTTCGTGACGAGCCTGAGTCAGTTCAATTCGATGTTTCATCTGCTTGCTCTTCCCCAAGCAGTCTTTTTTCTAGGCTGCCCAACTATTCAGAGTTTGACTTATCGCAAGTGCCTCTCCTTTCTGAATCTTTTAGTGGCATGGGAGGTCTTGGTCTATCCCTTAGGAATGAGGACCCCCTCATTGGTTAAATGAATACTTTCCAGAGGAAACTTGCACTGATAGTCCTTCTAGTATATTATTTTTCTCTTAACTGCATTATGACATATTTTTTTGCATCTTATCTTATCATTTTTCTTTTGGCAGAAGACATGAATGCTCGAGCTTTGTTTGGTGGCCCTAAAGTTGTAGGTGCAAGAGCTAACAAGAGGAGGAAACAGTTAGCGAATAAGAATAAGGGGACCCTCGCAGAGTCTTCTTCTATTCGTTCAGGTCAGAGTCGACCTCTAGCTGGGGTTACACTACCGGCCCCTGCCGCGACTGCTAGTGTGGTTCCCATGACTCAGTCGTTATCACCTATATTACCTTCTAGTGTTCAAATGGTGGTACCTAGATTTGAAGAGGTCATCCAGAGTGACCAGATACGGGCAGAGTTTACGTCCCCAGCGAGATCGTTCATCATTCTATTGCCAACACTTTTCAGGTATGGTTCTTATCTTATTATCGTACTTGTTATCTTTTCGCTTGATTTTCTGTATTGAACTATTTTTATCCTTTGCATACAATGATCACCTTGACCAACTTATCTGAATCTATCGAGTAGTTGAAGAAGGATAAGGAAGATACATGTTGTGCCCTCATGTCTAAGATAGATAATGTTCATGGCAAGAGGAACAGCTGTAAGAACTGAGCTCGAGCAACTTAAAAATTCTTCTTGTACCAAAATCAATCAACTAAAGACCGAGATTGACCGTCTTCAAAAGTCTCATGCTATTGAGGTTGAGTAACTTAAAGCTGATGGGGAAGTTAATCCTCTTCAAGCCCTTGAAGAAGAAGGAGAGATCCTAAATAACATGTTTTTCAGGTCTAGAAACACAACTGCAGTATTGATTTAACATTTCTGAATGGCAGAGAGAATTCCCTACTAGAAGCTTGCAAACAGAGACTTGTTGATGAAGAAAGCTCCTCTGTTCGTAGCTCCTTAGAACTGCCGGGGAATAGTGATGTTTCATGGCCTGAAGATCTCGCTACCCGCACTTCTGCTGACCCTTTAGCTGCCTTGGGAGGCCAAACCCTTGAGCCAGAGTCCTGATAGCTTAGTTTCTAGCGCGCCTTATGTTGGAGTATTTTGTCCTTGCATACTCTTGACTCTTTGTTTTCTTTTGTAGTTTGTACTTGCATGTCAATGAACAAACCATTTTTCCTTTTGTTCTTAGTGCGAACAGACTGGTTGCCTTTAGTGCATGATGCTAACAGAGGCCTTTTACATGTACCAGCAAACATACTCTTTTTCAAGTGAACAGAACTCTATTTTGATTTTTTTTTTTGTTGAAAATCTCTTATTGGGTTCTCTCATGTACCGTATGTGTCCCCCAAGTGATTGAGGAATCTTGGTCCTTGATCATTTGTTACGTCGTGCTTGGGTGCTTATCAACACCTTAGGCTAACAGAATCACTTTGCTCACTTCATGTATATAGACATAGGCTAACATGCTATGATATGTGAACATGTTCCATGTTGGTATAAGTTCTTGCACTTCTGAGGTTTTTGTTCACCCAGTGTAGAAGCATAATATTGCCAGATTGCCTTTCATGGTTTCCAAGCTCTTCTTTTCCTGTTTGTTTTTGTGACATGCAAATTGGAGAACAGATTGAAAAAGAGTTATTTCTTTACGAAGACCCATGAGCGAGTAAGCTTCTCTTTGTAGGAACAGAGTTGCAGGTTTCTCCTCCAACTGGTGGACGATCAATTTTGAAGTTTTCCTCTTTTGTGATAGTGATGAGATTTTGAGGTTACCTTCTTACTAACGACGAGCATAATTTGAAGTTATCCGTGATCACAACTTAAAGTTGGCTTCATTTTTGAGGATGCTTACGAGTTGATTTTATCTTCTCGATTTGAGCCTGGTTTAGCCAGGTTTAAGTTTTTGCTTAACAGCTACCTGTTAGTATTCAGGTCGACCAGGTTTTTATTGCTTAATAGCCTACCTGTTATCATTCAGGTCTCATACTTGGTTTTATAGCTTAATAGCTTACCTGTTATCATTCAGACCTCGTACTTGGTTAGGACCAAGATTTTATAGCTTTGATTTCTTCATGTTAGTTAAGTTTCATTTGAAATCATCTTTGATCATCCGAGCTAAAGTTTCAGCTCGGTTTTTATTTCCAAATTTCACTTTTATACTAACTTGAATTTTTCAAAGCTTGATTGCGTTATTTAAACTTTCAAGTACGTATACTTGTTTGTTTATTGTCACAATCACTATGTATACTTATTTAAACATATAAGTACGATGAGCTTATAACTGCTCAAAACTCATACTCCTTTATTCATAGAAGCATGATAGGTTAGAATGTTACTCAAAATTTTGTTGCACAAAAAATATGTAATATTTTTCCTTTTATGCTCAGTCATCTCAATACATTAGCCTTTTTTCAAAAGTTCAAGACAAATTTTTTATTTAAAAGATGTATAGATTTTTTCCGAGCTGGTGGTGTGGTTATATCCAACACCTATATGCGAGTTACAAGTCTTGGATTACTTTCTCCTCGAGTTTGGGATGGTTTTGTAGTGCGAAATTCAAAGTTATCCTGTTTCCAGGTTATCTTCTTTTCTGGTAACGATCAGAATTCAAAGTTGTCCTCTTTCATGATTAATCCGAATTCGAGGTTATCTTCCTTTTTGATAACGATCAAAATTCAAAGTTGTCCTCTTTCATGATTAATCCGAATTTGAAGTTATCTTCTTTTCTGATTGCGATCATTTTATAAATCAATCTTTAACAATGATTCCTCTGAGAAGAATCTTTGTTCATACCGTTAGCAGGTTTGATTACACTGGGTAGGTGACCAGAATACCCCTTAAGGCCTGATTTCAGCGTTGGGCGAACAGGTTCCTTAGTGCTCTTACTCCATTAGTCGTAAGCGAGTAGGATTATTCTTCATTCTCTTTGTATATAATAAATGGAATATATACATAGTTAGGCGAACAGGCTCGTCTTTGGGTTGGTGTGGTCATGACTCCGAGGTGAGCCCTAAAATTCCTACTCCTTGCTCCAACCTACTTGTGTGCGAAAAGTTAGTGTTTTGTTCGTGTAGTTTCGTTAATCAAGTTATTTCTTGCTTAGAGATAGTAACTTTTCCTCATCCTCGAGTATGCTCTCAAGGTTGCAAGGTTGAAACCATTTCGCAGAAAATTCCAACTGTATCGATTTATTAATATCATTTGTTAGTCTAGAATTCCAACTTTATTCTTATATAGATTTATTTTATTTGGTTAATCTAGATTTGTTACATAGTCAAGCTCGTGCTAATAGACTCGTGCTAATAAGCTCATCCTGTTTGTTCCACGTGTTAGCATCATGTACAAGTTATTCGAATATAACTTATTCAAGTTAGCTCGGAAGTTATCTTGATAATATGTATTGCTAAGCTCAAAAACTCATCAATAAATATCACATGAATTTCCTCGGAATGCCTTCGATATATCATGTTTTCCCCATGTGTGGATCCATGGGCGAACAAATTTCATTCAAGGATCAAATGAATAGGAAAAATTTTGAGATGTCTCCAACTCTTTTTTGACCCTGAACTGGTTTGAGCATAATCTTTCGAGATGTGCTCCCTTATTCCTGTTCGCCCCTTGTAAGAATGCAAGGGCAAACAAGTTTCATTAAAGGGTTATGTCAAGTTGTCCCTTGTGTGTACGAGCAGGGTTTTGTAGTGACCTTGAAATGGTCTTGAGCCTTATACTTCAAGCTTAGTTCCCTTATGGTCTTGCAGCATGAGCTTTTAATGATTAGATAGGACCACGGATTTGCTAGCCTGATCATTGTCTCAAAAATAAGTACGGTTGATCACATAAATTTATGTTGTTGTTTCAGCTTGGGTGATTACTGTCTTGTAGATGAAGTCTGTCCCCAACTTGGTTGCAAACAGTGTTTTAGCTTGGAGATGAACTTTCTTTATGGCTCGAATGACTTTTGTGGAGTGATGACCAGCTCGGGTGTGAGTACCGAATATCGTTTACATATCTTGCACAGAGGGGTGTGTAGAGTCCAAGAACTTTACTTAGCTAAGATAGATAATAGTATGATAGTATTTATAGCATTATCTTTGTTACTATGGATTTTTGGTTCAGACCGGGAATTATTTGGACACTCATAGTAGTACTTATAGATTTTCTAAGTTTAATCTATAGTTTAAGAATATTAAGTATAACCTAAGGTTTGATTAAAGTGACTGATATTAAGGATTATATTTATTATATTATAAGGTTTAGACATCAACCAATAGGATTTTAAACACATGTTATGAATGGTGATTAAGGATTAAGTATTTTTGGGGATTAAATCTAATAAGGAGTAAAGTTTGAATGTTATAGGGTCAGTCAGCAGCTTTGAGTACGTTGAGGGCTTAGTCAAGGCTGTTTACTCCATTCAAACTTAGCTAAAAATGTGTAATTTCGTGTTTAAATATTCAGCGTGTGCCGAAATATCGCAGCTATAGGGGGCGATATATCGCAGCACGTAGATACGGAAAACACGAAACGATGCACGGTCGCCTCGGGCATACTGGCCCAGGCGATATATCGCCTACAGGGGGCGATATATCGCCTCCTTCAGCATAAATTCAAACTCTTTTGAATTCATTTCCTTTCAGCCATTCAAACTCCTTCAACAGTCCAGCATCTTTTGAACGAGTCTTCAGCCTCTGCTGAACGATTATTCAAATGATTTTCACCTAAAAAGCCATTATTTTTATTCAAGTAAAATCAAGATCTTTTCATCTCCAAACTCTATAAATAGGACCTAGTACCCAGCCATTATTCACCTTTTGCTCTAAGTTCAGAAGCTGCTAGTGTTAAGTGAGTGTGAGAGTGTAAACACCTGGTTTGGGAAAAATCATAAGCTTATCAAACACTTTGGGAAGTGAGGTTCTATAGTATTTCGGTTGAGGTGTAGATTGGTCTTTCAAGTCTTTGAGGTAACCAAAACTCTAGTTCATTTCTGTATTATGTTATTTTCTTCCTCATAGTCTTCTACTCAATCTCTAACCTTAATCTTCATTTTGGTTAGGGGATCTAAGTTCTTGAGCACATAAGTTCGGTAAGCATGTTTCTCAAATGGTTTAGTCTTTCCATCTCTTTCATTTCATCTCCTTTCTTTAGACTCACTCTTTCTTATGGTTTTAGGAGTGTTCCAAAAAGTCCCAACTCAGTCCATTATATCCCGGTAACTTTGGTAAGGAAAATAGGCTAGAATCAATATGTTATGTGCTTATGTTATCTATATGTTTTACGTTATTAATGTGTTATGATATGTATGTATGTTTGTAGGCTTGGGCATATGACCCATATGACTAACAAGACCCCAAATGGATTATGGGCATATGACCTACTTAGCTAGTAGGACCCCACTAATTCCATGGGCATATGCTTGTTTAGTCTATGGGACCCCAAGTAATAATGGCCATTATAATAAGTGTATGTTATATGTATTATGTTAAGTCTTTATGTTTTCTTATGAAATTATGTATATGACTTTGTGTTAGATTTTCCTTGCTGGGCATTAGGCTCACTCCTTTCTGTTTATGTGCAGGAAAATAAGCTTTAGAGGCGGTAAGATTCGTGACGCTTGGAGGATGTGTATCGATGGTGAATGGAGTCAAGGGGCCGAGCGTTATTCGATTCGAGGATGTAGTTTCGGTTTTATGTCTTTTTACATGTATTTTCCGCACTAATTATGTAATGTCTTATTATTTTAAAGTATGTTTTTGTTTTAAAGACAATGGGATCCCATATCCGTTTTGGTATTTACTTTGTAAATAACTCTTATTTTGCAAGTTACTCAATAAATTATGGTATTTTCGCAAATGTAAGTTCTTTTAAGGATTTTATGTATAGTTTCGTTAATGGTCCAATTAGTCTAGAGTAGTGGGTCATTACAGGGTGATTAGCTCAGACGACTTATATGAGTTGGCTCGAGGGCTACATATAAGTCAACTTCGAAGATAAATTTTGTCTATAGCTCAAATGTCTCTGACCTCGAAATTTTCACTAATGATTTCGATGCTCTGTTCACTACTAATAGTTTTAAAGGCTTATAAGCGAGTTGATAGACCCTCTTTTCCATGAGAGCACAAATTTGACCTCGGGTGTTATGAAGCTTACAAGTTAATGTCCTTGATAGCTCGTATTCGTCATCTTGGAATTGCCTATGATATAGGGTGAACAGAATTCTTGTACATAGGCATGAGAACATGATTTGATTAGACACGAGAACAAGATTCTCTTACGCGTGAGAACAGAGCTCTCTTAACAACTTGGAAGAATTTTAAAGATATCTTTACATTCATGTTCGCCTAGTATAGGCTACAATGGGCGAACAGGTTCTCTTTCCATATGGAAATATAGAAATGAACAGGTTATTTACATGGTTCTAGCATGTTATTCCAACCCTTCTGTGGTTGCTCTTACCCCTAATAAAGACATAGAAGCAAGTAAAATCACAGACTAGCCTTGTAAGGTTTCCGAGCCCTCCTACCTTTCTGTTTGCCTAGCCCACCACTCCATTACGGGCGGAATATTTCCCTCTTCGTATAGCTGGGATTTCCTACTCCTTGTTCTTCTTTGGAATGTATGCATGAGTGCATAGCTATTTTTTGAGGATTTGTGGTTTATACTCATAGGCGATCAGGTTGCACCTTTTGTTCTCATGTGTTGTATACAAGTGAACGAACAAGAGATCTTTCCTAGGTTTTCCATCTATGTTGTGGTATCCATCAATTCATAAATGAATAAATGCACATAGGGTTCTAAGCAATGGTTTTATAACTGTTAACAACTTGAACAAGCCGCCGCCATAGGTGGATCTTTCCTTGAACCGCCATGATTGCTCCACCTTGTAACTCAGAATCACTGGATTTTTTTTCATTCTAGCCTTATGCCCCAATTTGGACGCAATTAAGTGAAATTATTTTTCACATTGATCTGTGATTTGTCTCGATGAATATGGTGTTTTCTAACAACATGCCATTGCTCCGCAGATGGCCTGGATAAAAAAGGACAGGTGACTGATCTGGCCCTTGACGACGTGTGGAGTCTTCTGGGATGATTTCATCAAAGGCTTTATTCATAGACTTTGTTAGATCGAACCTCTTTATATTGAATCTGCTTTCTCAATGAAAGCACCAAACTGTTGATGTTGTTTTTTTTCAACTCGAGAACATAAGAGCATGGATTCAAGAATAGAGATATAATTAAATAAATAACACCATATTTTATAGTGGTTCGGCCCCATAAAGATGACCTACATCCACTTAGTCACTTTTATTAATATTTAAGCTTGAACAACCATAGTTTGTGGCGAACTTGCATCGCCGGTTGTTCTATAGTCCTCCTTCGCTTTACATTACATAAGGACTGTATATACAAGAATGATCATTCGACATTCTCAATTGCCTCCCCCCATTTCTATCCCATCTCCTCTTATTTATAGTGAGGAGTTTAGGTTTACAATTAGACCATGGGCCTAAGTTATTAGGCTAGGCCCGCAAATAATACATTACAATAGAAATATATTTATATTTTGATAAATGACAACTCTATACTCCTTTGCTAACTCTATTAGTATGGATATTGTGTGTTGAACGAACCAGATCCTCCTGTTAGCGTGTAATGGTTTGCCTTGTACTCCGTGAAAACAGAATCCAATTTGCACTACGTGAAAACTGTTGGGAAACTTTATACATGATCTTTATTTATTTTCATGTATATCTAATATTAAACAAGTTAATATGAGATTGCCTAGAACATGTTTCTAAAATTGAATTCAAAGAGAAACAATGATAAGAATACTTACAGTATATGCAGCGGAATGAATGAGTTCTTCCTTCAGTTTCTCTAACTCTTGTATCCTCTCTGTCACAGAGTATTATCAAGAAACTAAACCGATCTTCTATTTTCTTCACAGTCTTCCAATGTATCCTTAGAATCACCTAGACTACTGTGGGAAATTCTCAAGACATGAGATAGATATTGTAACGCCCTAAACTCCAGGGACCGTTACGATGCGCATTATAAACAGTGCTAAACTCGCTAATCGAGTCATTGGGCCATAATCATGTAACTAAGTATGATTAGAAGTTTAGGGATTAAAAATTCTGGTTAAGATATAATGTTTCACTAAAACGTTTACTATATACATTGGGAATCCAAAAACATAATTTAAAAGTTTATTACAACAAAATAATTACAACCAACTGATCTAAGCGGCAAAACAGGGTTTAACCCTAGTTCCTCTTTCAAACCTTGGCCGTGGCGGTCGAGCAGCTGCATATGTACACATCGTCACCTAAGCTCTCCAACTCAAGGATGGTCCAGCTTTCTTTTTCCTTTATCTGCACCACATAGCACCCGTGGGCCGAAGCCTAGCAAGAAAACTCAATATGCTCATGAACAGTCATATCATGACATCAAATCATATCTGGCATGCCTAGCAAATATAGCTTTATTCAAGCATGCAAATAAATTTAGGTAATGCTGGGGAATATAGGATAAGAAATCCTGCCCTCCTGATTGGATGACTATCGAGCCAATCTTACTCAGATGAGTGATTTAACACTTGAGATTCTGGTAAACCATACTGAGTGACTAACAAGCAAGTCACCACGGGGCTCAGCACCCACAACCATGCCAATGATGATCATCATGATCATACAGAGCTTATATCCCTGACCAGATGAGTGAATATCACTTTGACGTTCTGTTAAACCATAATGAGTGACTGATGAGCAAGTCACTATGGGGCTCAGCATCCACAGCAGTGTGACGAAATCGTCACCCAGGCTTTCTGGCAATGGCTCTAATCAGATGAGTGATTTAACACTTGAGGTTCTGATAAACCATACTGAGTGACTGATGGGTAAGTCACTAGCTGAAACAGATGAGTGACTGATGGGTAAGTCACACGGGGCCTGGCACCCATAGCCATGTGACTAAACAGTCGCTGGGCTCGCTAGCCCTGGCTCTAAATGACTAGCCTTTGGCTAGACAAGCACTTTTAGTTTTCATCGAACTTGAGGTCAATCCGGCATTAATGCTATTTTGAGTCATTCAATGAAGATGTCGATTAGATCTAATATTTTACCGACTTGCGTTAAACACGCTAAGTCCATCCTTGAATTTTTAGTCAATACTAGGTGACTAGTGCTCAGTACTACTGCGAACTTGACAAGTAGGTCACAGCTTCACAGTTAAAACTAACACCATTTCCAATTCTGACTAGTTAGTCAGAGCCATGCACAAGTAAGCAATGCTACCAGGCACATATCATATGTCAAATATCCAAAAGTAGGGCATTCAGCATGCTTACTTAACAGTTGCTTGCATAATTATGATCATGCACAAACACAGAGACTCAAGCTCTGATCAATTTCATATTCAATACTCATGGCATGCCCTAATCACATGTTTCTCATGCATCACATGCATCACATTTAAACATCTAACATGCATCAAGGATAACCATGCATGTCACATATCGGGTGCAGATTTTCTTACCTTTGGTCCAAGCACAGGTTACCAATAAATGAGCCACAATCACAATCCTGATTTCAAGCCCCTAGTGATAACCTAGTCACAACCATAATATAAAACCTCATCAAAATGAGCAAATAAATATTTCTGGACCAAGTCCTAGCCTCCGAGACGTTGAATCCTACCAAACCGGGTAGTAAGATCGATCCCGAGCCCTTAGGTTTAACTTCACATGACTAAAAACCGATTTTGGCCATTTTCCCCTTTTAAGTCGCGACCCTAAGCATTAGAGCCGCAGCCCCAGTCAAGTCAGGCCCAAAAATCTTCTCTGACAGCAATTAGAGCTATAGCTCTACCCAATGGAGCCGCAACTCAAATAGCCCATTGTTATACCCAAAAATTGGAGAACTCAAGAAAGTGGTCTTAGGAGACCCCAAGGAGAAAGTGGTCCTAGGAGACCCCAAGGAGGATGTGGTCCTAGGAGACCCCAAGGGTGTGTCCGAGGTAAGCATCCCAAGGTTTCCTAAGTGTTGGCTCGAAAGTGTCCAAGGTAAGTAGCTAAGGAGGATGAGTCACATGCAAGTCAAGAATGGAGACTTAGATTTTGACAAGGAGAGCCTACACAATGTCCGATCGGACATAGTTGGGAGATGCTAAAGGAGAGTGCCTCAGACTTGTCCAAGGTGAGATGCCAAGGAGGATGCCTAGGACCACCTTGGTCCGAGGAGAAGGCCACAAGGTCCGAAGGGACCTTGAATGGAGGAGGTATGCTCGAACTTGTTCGAGGAGAGAAACAAGAGAGAAGGATGCCTCGGACCACCTTGGTCCAAGGAGAAGGCATGAGAAGGATGCCTCGGACCACCTTGGTCCGAGCAGAAGGCCATCATGTCTGATCGGACATGTCATGGAGGAGGTTGCCTCAGAGTTGCCCGAGGTGAGGTGCCAAGAGAGTTGTCTCAGACCACCTTGGTCCGAAGAGAGCCAAGCACGCGTGACTTTGGTCCGAGGAGAGCCATGCATTCATCACTTTGAACCAAGGAAAGCTTGAAGGAGTAACCAACATGCATGTGAGACTACGTCAAGAATTGGTCTAGGCACCCGGGAATATCTCATTCTTCCCACAAATAGGGGGTTTTTTACATTTTGAATTTTGAATGTTTCTTTGTAATTTAAATATAATAAATATAATAAAATATCCCGGTTCTAAGGGATATTAGTTGTATGACCCTAAGCCTATAAATAGGGAGCTTATGGGATGAGAGAGGGGCTTCTTTTGCTTCTTCTTTCTAGAGAGAGAAAATTGGGTCTGAGTATTCTAGTGAGAGAAAGTGCTGAAATAAGAGAGAATTTTTGTATTTTTGCAATCTGTACTGAAGAAACTCAGGGTCCCGAAAACGTCCCCAGGGGCAAAATAGTCAAAACCTCCAGAATTTCCCCCTGATCTTACTAACTCCCAATTTATCATCAAATATTTATTCATATTAACCAATAACCCGGTAATGTGCTAAATACCCCTTGACTCACTCCGAGTCAAGAATAAATCCCGTTGTGACTTTCGCACTAGCTTACCTCCTAGGATCGTCTCGTGCTGAGTAACCCTAGCATAGCCAAATAATAACAAAGCACCATACACATATCACATATATGCCAAATATGCCCGAAATGGCCAAAATATGAAAATCACCCAATTAGTCAAAAATGGGTTCACATGCATATTTAATACACCTAAACATGCATATTATCATTAAATAGAATAATATATCAATTATGGCCCTCCCGGCCTCCTAATAAAGGTCTTAACCTTATTAGGAAATTTGGAGCATTACAGATATAGAGAGAAGAAGAAAAAATAACAAAGAGGCTTAGAAAAGGACTTGTGTTTAGAGAGAATCTAAAACTATCAGAAAACCACTAATTAAACTTATGTTTTGACTTCTCTCTAAGCACTCCTTTTATTGACTCAATTAGGCCATTTAATTTAATTATAAAATCAATAAAATAATAGCCAGTTTAAAGCCCTAGGTCGAAATTATCATGGGCTTTAAGCCCGTGAAATTTCTCATTTGATTATAAGCCCATTGGACTTAAAAACAAGGCATGTATTATTTTCTATTGATTTAATTAATTAAATAATCATTTAAATCCTTTATCAAATTAATTATTTATAATTTGAACCTTAATTTAAACTTATTTATTAATTTAGATATCAATTTATCTTAATTAATAAATCTGCCATAATTTCTCTTTTCTTCTCCAAATTACATAACTCTGTGAAACTATCCAAAATTAACCTGGTCAAATTTGATAATTCTAATTGATAGTTAAATAAATTAAGTGAGAGTATCTAGATGATTTTATCCAAGGTACAATGGGGAACATGGGCCTATGAAATCAAGCTCCAATAAGTTATCATAAATCTAACAAATAAATTTACTAACTTATTAATTTCTCATGACTCCACTATAGACTCGAAATTGCACTCTTGAATTCGTAGAACGCTCTATAAAAAATATAGATACGCTATTAATTATCCATTGTTACAACCATAAGTGTCACTCAATCCTCTATAGACGGTTTACAATGAGATAGAACTAAAATACTGTTTTTCCCTTCATTGTATTTTATCCTTAAAACACTTAGTTCCTTGTAAATGATATTTCAGTAAACTATTTTAATTACTGAAATGAGAATTCTATCATTTAACACGTTGAACCAAACTTAAAGGAAACCATTGTTTCACTTCTTCATCAAAATCTATAGATGTTCATATCTGTGATTAACACTCCCACTCAATTATACTACCGAGTTCCCAAGATGTAAGTATGGGCTAGTCCGTAGGGTAAACTGGTATCGAACAAGTCAAAGAAATCAAATAATACAATCGGTTAGAATACTAACCACTCAGAATTGAGATTGAATTGACATATGGTCTACTATATGGTATGACTAGAATAGATAATAGCGGTATATTTACTTATCTTATCAACTGTCAATATCAGTCTTGTCCGATGTAACAAATACATTCGATCTTATCTACTTTGCTAATGTTCTGGAAAGAACATAACACGATAATGTGTAAGTAGATCATATCATAGATTGGCAAGTCAGTGTAAATCCTGTGCACTGACTAATCTTAGGACTAACTTATTTTTAACATATAATCATTTTTAAATTCCACTGTGATTACGTCACTATAAATAAGATTAGCTATATGATCGAGATTTAATAGAAGTTTATATTAAACAAATAATCATGAAAATAAAACATGTGAACAAAGTGATTGATCAAGTAAAAAAAAATGATTTCTATTCTTTTATTGATAATAAAATGAGATTACAAAGAATTTGAGTTTTAATTAGGGCATAACAAGAACATGAACCATTTTGCACTGCGTGAGAACAAGTCCCATTTTGCACTGCGTGAGAACAAGAACCATTTTACACTGCGTGAGAACAGGAAGGCAAAATGTTCCATTCATACTCCCTTCATAATTGCTATTTTTTAAATGTCATAAATGTCCAAAAAAAATGGGTATAACAATATTTAAAACGGTTAACATATTATATTTATATATATTTTTAAAATTAATAAACTGTGTTTTGGTTTAATTTTTCTTTTAATATCTTTATGTCATTTTATATATATATATATACTAGATACAAGCAACTTGCAATGCACGCTTATTTAATTTTTTATATATTAAATTTATTAATTATATTTGCTAAATTTGTATAATTGTTATAGAAATATTTTAAATAAATATAAACAAATACTATATATATACAAGAATAGCATAAACATATTAAATAAAAAATTAAACCAAAATATTGTTTAAAAATTTTCTAAATATATATAACATAATAACCCTTTTAAAAATAAATGATAGTTTTTTTTAATAAAAATTAAGATTATGTATTATATATTATTATTATCATAATATTTATATTTATATTGATATAATTATTAAATATTATTATAATAATAATATTTAAATTCATATTAATATAATTAGTAAGAAAAATAAGATTATATATTACTTTATAGCATTTAAATTTATATTATTATAGTTATTAAATATATAGCCTTGTATTATATATTATTATAACAATTATATTTTATAATATATGAATTTGAATTTAAATTTAAATTTATATTAATATAATTATTATATATGTAGTCTTATATTAAATATTATTGTAATATTGCTATTCTATAATATTTAAATTTATGTTAATATAATTGATAAATATCTATTTTAAGTTAATTTTAAAGGTATATCACGTAATATATTCCGTTAAAGTAAAAAAAAAAAAACCATTAAACCAAGAATTTTTGTTATCTACACACTTATTATATAGAAGAGATAATATTGTTTATTTATTTGAGATTTATATGACGATACAAATTTAATAAAATAATTAATAAACTCTATAAACAAAACTAAAAAATGTGTATTGCAAGTTGCTTGTATCTAGTATATATATATATATATATTTAACTTGATTTTGGTCGATAAATTTTTTAACAAGATTAAATTACCTTAAGTTATTTTGACACATGTTCTGTTTTTTTTTCCCTCTATTTATCTCTCTCTCATCTTTCTTCTTATTTTCTCTTCTAATTCATAAGTCAAGCTGTAGCGCACCAATTTTTTTTATTAATTATTTAAGTGTTTAGAAATTTGAATTTAAATATTTGAGTGTTAAGTGTTAATTGTGTGAATTGATTTTTATTTATTTAAATTATTTTGAAAATTTGTTTGCATGAGCTTTGATTGGGTGCATGAGAGTGCATGGTTAGTAGTGATAGAGTGTACTTATGTGTATGCATGCACATGGTATGCATGGTGAGCATGCAATAGATTACCATGCATTTTAGTTTATTTTTTAGAAACCATAAAAGAAAATTTTCTATAACACTTGTGTTCACACCAGTGTAAATGAGAAATCTTTTTTATATTTTTATTTTATTTGATTGACAGGAAATTGAAAGAAAGAAGTAAAGAAATTGTGAATGGTTGACTTGACTTATTTTGAGAAAGTAAGGATTTGAGTTTGAGAGTGTAAATGGCCTTGGCTCTTGCTTGGTCGAGTAGAGAGAGGAAGAATGAGGAGTAGGGGTCAACCAAAAGGGAAGGAGGAGAGTGTGGCCTTAGTTTTCATTTTTGGTTTGGTAACTTATCCTTTTGAGCTGTCACCATTATCCCAATTTTATCTCAAATCAAGAATAAAGGGGATTATAATTGGAAATTTCCCATTCCTTTCAATTGTATGGGGGTCGGCCATTAGGGTTGTTATATAGAAAATATTTGGAGCTTGAGAGCTCCATATGGTAGCTGGCCGATTACATTATAGAGAGAATGAGAGAGCACAAAAAGGGACAAAGAAAGAGAGAAAGAAGGAGAAGAAGGATAGGGTTCGAAATCTCCTAGGTATGTGATTTTTGTTTTGGTTTTCAATCCCTATGTCTAAGCTTTCTTCTTCTCAATTCTAAGAATTTTTTTTCTTTTTCTTTGGTGGTGTGTTCGAAAATCCCTAAGGTGTGCAATGATTGATTTGTTTTTGTGTCCTTGAACACTACCAAGGAGGTAATGGGATTTCCTAATCTTTTGTTGATTTTATGATTGTTTTATTCTTGTTTATGACCTTGGATTATTATTTGTAGTCTTGAGAAATTAAGTTTATAATGTATGAAGATGTTTTGATCATTTTAGTTTTGATAAGTATATGTTCTAGTGTATGTTTTTGCACTATCACTATGATGAACACATGAATTGTTATAATATTTTGATTAGAAACATGTTAGATTTTTAATTAAATTTTGGAAACAAGAATATAGGGTCGATGCATGTTTCGTCCTAGCCTATATTGTATGGTTCATTTTAATTCTTTTAAATTTTGATAAACATGTTTCTTGATTAGGGAATGTGGTGTAAATTGGAGCATGAGAAATATGATGTTTATATTGTTTATGGATCATTAGAAAGCATGCTAAGGTATGAGTTTGATCAGACTGATATTCTGATGTATTGGGACAGAATGCTGATAGGTCAGAATATATGAACAGAAAGTAAATAAACATAAAGTGACGTGACACAATAAGTTTCTTACGTGGTTCAGAAACCTAGTCCACGGGGCCACCCCAGAAATAAAATCAATTAGGAAAGTCTCAAGAATACAAAAATAAATTGACTTATACAACTTTAGACTCCCTCTAAATCTTGGTCACAACCTTGAAGTACTTCACTTTTGTAATCTGAATTTGATAAACACCAAAAGCCCGAAATCCCTTCTGATCTTGATGAGTGCTAACTTCCTCCCAAAGTTAGTCTTGTGAAAATCTTCTACCAAAGACTTGTATGTGATGTTCACAAACTTTATGACATGTTTAAGAAAAACAACAAAAAGCACAACCAACACAAAGAGATAGTGAACAAAAACTTCTCTTTACAAATAAAAGAACTCTTCAAAAGCATAGAACATTATATAGTGAAGAGATGAGATTAGATGCTGCTTAGGTCTGTATTTATAAAGTTTAGGAAACCCTAAGCCAACCAATCTCGTTTATGGTCCCAATCATACCAAATCAGGAAGCTCATTTCGAAATTTTCTTCCTTGGGCACAAAGCATCATTCAATTTCCTCTTTTTAAACTGAATAAAATCAAGGAAAATATGCAGAGAATAATTCTATAATATTCATACTTATTATAGACAATGTTACCATAAATAAACAAGAAAACTTAACTATATATAAAACGCACTTCATAAAGAATTTATTGTTACAAAAAAGTGACACAATCCACTTATAGACCCAATATATAATTTTGAAAATACCAATTAAATAGTAAAATATATTTATTAAAAATGTTAGCCAATTTAGGATTTTACAATCTTTAAATGAAATAAATTCAACATTATAACATAATAATATATCTTATATTATGTTAGACTAACGAAAATTAATTGAAGTTCAAACAGCTAGCTCGCACTGTCTTTCCTTATTATTAACTATCAATTATAACAAGGTTAGTTATGCTAATGAGTTGGGTATTTTTATTTTTGATATTTAGCTTTATTGTATAAATTGTTGGGGACAACTTTGTCTCATGTTAGCTGTAATTCTAATAATAATGTGCTCGATTATCAGGTTAAACATGTTTTTAGGCTAGATAATGAGCTATTATTGTTGGACAAGGTCTCTCCTCTGATTACTGATGTCTTCATGATGCATTCTTAAGTGTTTCCATCACTTCAAAAAAGAAGTAATTAATTGAAGTTAATGAGTATATACTTTTATTTTCGGTGAAAATTAGTATTAAACCAAAAGTGATATAACTCATAAAATAAATAATCATTAAAGCTTCATGTGAGAGAATGCTATCACTCATTAGAATATGCATTTACACTACAAGAAGGGGCTCTTTTCCAAGCGCGTTTTTGTGCCAAGAAAAGTCCCCTCTTTTACTGAAAAAAGGGGAAACACCTTTCTCCACATGTTTTTGCGTCTGGGAAGATCGTTAGTAAAAGTTCACCAAGACATGTTATTTCCCCACCCAAAAAAGAGAAGCGCTAGCAAAAGTGGCCACCACAAATGCGTTCACTCGCTGGGAAAAATGGACATTGCCGACAAAAAAGTCAACGATCGATGTTGTAAAAGGGAATTTTCCTGATGCTTTTTTGCACCACAACTCATTCACCCTTTCCTTGAGCATTTTTTTTTCTACGAAAGTTCTACGTTTCCCAATGTATTTACACGCTGGCAAAGGTTGACCTTTCTCAGTGTAGAAACATGTTGAGTAAAGTCAACTTGTGTTTTTTTAGAAGGCACTTTTCCTAGCACAAAAAATGCGCTGAGAAAGGGTGTAATAATTGCCTGCACAAAAACGCATCGGGAAAAACCTTTCTAATTTTTTATTTATTTTTATATTTTTATAATATATATTTATAATTTAATATTTAAAAATAAAATTAAAATAAAATAGTAAAATTAATAATTAAGTTAATTAATTAGATTAATAAGATATAAAGCATTTCAATTTCTTAAATTGTCTTTCAATCATAATTTATTAGCTAATTTAACATAATTAAATTATCATTCAAGCATAAAAACAAGAAGAAAAAAAAGTAATAAAAATTGTCTTGAAACAAACACATAAAATCAAAGTACATCTATAAGATAATCATTGTAGGTTGATTATGTCCAAAATAACCAATAATCATCGAAGGTTACAAGAAACTATTACCTCGAGGTGAGATCGGTAGCGATCTATACTGATCACAATAGTTTAACCACTAGTAGTTAAAATAAATATTGTTGATCAGTATGATTGTTAATCTTCGAACACTCCTAAGGAAATTGGACCATTGATTAGGTCTGAAATACTCAATAATTAGCAAATGATTCAAGAATATAATAAAATTGCTACTATAAGTTTTTAAATATTGCATTTGTTCAAAGTAATCAACTTTTTCTGATGCTTTTTATACATTTACCAATGTTTTTAGAAATTTATGATCGTAGATTCCCAAAGACTTACCCCGACGCTTTTTCGTAACTCATCGAAAGTCCCCACATAAACTGTAAAATCCTAACATTGGCAGTTTTTTAAAAATATTTTTTTTTCCAATTTAATTGTTATTTTTCGAAATTCTATCTTGGGTAATTAGTGTATTTTGTCTATTTTTGGTAAATATGAATTCTATATTATGTGCATTTTATATAGTCAAAGGTTCCCTATTTATTTATGACAACTTTTTCTATAATAAGCATGATTGATATAGAATTGATAATTGCATATTTTTTTCTTGATTTTATTTGATTTACAAAGAGGAAGTGAAATATTCTTTGTGATTAAGTAAGATAATCTCGAAATGAACCTAGTTTGGGTTTAAGACCAGGTTCACCCATTCGTCTCATGCTACAAGATGATTCTCTATTACATCTGGAATATTTTGCAGAAATTATGTTTGAGAGTTATTCTTAGAAACTCTTTGATTTGGTCTGATTGAGAGCATGAACGAGATTGGCTGACTTCGGGTTTGTTCTGATTGAGATCATGAACGAGATTGGCTGGCTAGGGTTTCCTAAACTCTATAAATACCAGACCTAAGTGCCAACTAATCTCACATCTTCACCATTCTAATGTTTCATATTTTGAAGAGTTCTTTTATATGTAAAGAGTAGTCTTTTTTCAACTATCATTTTGTTTGATTGTTTTTCCTTGTGTTGTTTATTGTTAAGCAGGTCATAAAGCTTGTGAACGTGACATACAATCTTCGGGAAAATATTTCCATAAGTTTCACTTTGAGAGGAAGCGAGTACTCATCAAGATCAAAAGGGATTTTATGATCTTGGTGTTTATCAAAATAAGATTATTAAAGTGGAGTACTTCAAGGTTGCGACAATGATTTAGAGGGAATCTAGACTATTATAAGTAAATTGATTATTGTATTCTTGAGACTTTACTAATTTATTTTATCTCTGGGCGTAGCCCCATGGATTAGGTTTTCCGAACCACGTAAAATACTTCTTGTGTCACGTTACTTTTAGTTTATTTACTTTTTCTTCTTATATTTTGATTCATCAACAATGTGTCAAGATACATTGGAATATCTGTCAGATCAAACAATTATTTAAATTATTTCCCATTAACTAAATTGTTTATTAAACTACACAATACACTTTTTCCAACGCATTTTGCATAAAAGCATCGTCAATAGGTGTCTTCATATCAAAATTATTAATTATCTACTAAGAGTTCCTATTTTTAGTTAAATTTAACACTTTTATTTAACTTCGTTAATCTTCTACAATTTAAAATTTATATAAAAAATATTAAATATTAAAATCAAACTTCCATTTGTAACAATCAATCAAAATTATAATTAAAATAAATAAATAATTTAATTATTTGATTAATTGTAATTTTCTATTAAAGCATTTTTCTTAAAAAAAATACTGCTTTTAATTATTTAAAAATTACATAAATATTATATCATCATTTTGTTTCGAGTAAATTATTATATTGCTATTCAACTAACATTATGTTGTTATTAAATAAAATAAAATTATTTATTAACCAAATAAACGTTACACGTCTTCCAACTAATTTTTATATTAATATATATAAAAACTGTATCACAATATGGTCATTAATGTCAATCAATAGAGGGGCCCTTTATTTCTTCAACTAATTATTTTCTGAAATTATTAAATGACAATAATCCCATCTGCTAACAAATGTGGGTCGTTGAGAAAGCAATAATTGAAAAACATTATTTTATGTCAAATTGAAAATAGAGTATGAATGATTTGTCCAAAAAAAAAAAAAATACATGAATGTATAATAAATATTTATTGGTTCTTGCTATATTTTAATGCCATAATCTTATATCGAAAATCTCATCAGGATTTGGCAGATCATCGTTTCAGTTTTAAATTCAATTTATATATGATTGATTCAAGTGTTTATTTTCACACTAGATTCTTTAAGATTGCCAAATTGTGATGACTCTCTAAATAAATCAACATATATATTGGACAATTCTTTTATAGAAACTTCACTTTAAACCCTATTGGTGGGGCTCTCAGTATTTCTTGACCGTGAATAGTTTTCGGCGCAATTTTCTTTTTTATAGTATATTGTAGCTATTTAGAGTATCGTGCAAATTTTAAAAAAATTCCGAATAGTTTACAATACCGAAAACTAGGTTCAAACATATTGTTTTCCACGCGTATAAAAAAAATTAGTCACCTGTGCAACAACATGTTTGAACTTAGTTTTCGGTACTGTAAACTATTCAGAATTTTCTGAAAATTTGTATAATGCTCTAAATAGCTACAATATAAACTGTCATAAAAAAATTGCACCGAAAACTGTTCATATGTTGAGAATACTGAGAGCTCCACCGGTATAGCTTAAAGTGAAGCCCCTATAAGAGAATTATCACATATATATATATAAAATAAGAATCTTCCATTTTAATATAGATTTTCATCCACTATTATGACTAATACATATGTGATATCGGAAAAATTAAAAAATATATTTTTTTTATATAAAAAAATGTGTATATAACGAAATTTTTAGTTTTAAGAGTTCGATTTGTTAACTTTAACAGAATATTCTAAATATTTAACAGAATATTTCTTTAATTAATTATGTTTTATACCTTTAATACATTTTTCAAAATTTTACCCTTGTTGTAAAGAACCGAATAAACCGACCAATCTCAATAAAAATGATAGCAAAAAATTAGACATCCAAATGTAATTGGATTGAATCCAATTTTTGAAGATCCAAGTTGCAACAGTCGGGTGGCGAATTATATGTGTAAAAATTCAATCCAGCTGACTGATCCAATCCAATTTTACATGAGTATTATCCCAACGACGAGTATGATGACTACGAGCCAAAAGATGATTTTATTGCTGATGATGATTACCTCCTAGAGGATGACGTCTCTAGAACTACGCGCCCTCAAAATTCGGAGGTAATCGACCTTCGAAACCAGGTGGCATCGCAACAAGTAGAGTTGGAAGCCCAGTAGACCAGCATGGCCACCTTGATCGAAAACCTAAACATCATGCGAGCCGCATTGGCCACGTAGGGGCTCCCCATAAATTTGTTGACTCTAGAAGTCTCTCAAGACCGACAGGTTCCCCCAGTGGTCCCTCTCGTACCAAGTACCAGAGGAAGTGGGGACACAAAGGGCTCAAGAGGGACTCCGACAGCCTACCTAAGAGCCTGAAATCCTTTATTGTAGCTAGGGCCTCAGTGGAGAGCCCAATGGTCGGTCAGTGTCCGATCGGGAGTTCAGATCCCTCCTTCGTGCAGTCCTTAATTTCCTTGGGAAAACCTAGGATGAGGAGCTCATAGGAATGCCCGAGTTCCCCCACACCATCCAAACATTAGCATCTCTGTTAACAATGATTACATGCATGATGAGAACTTTGATGAGGAAGAACAGTACACCCCTAACAACCAAAACCTTCGAGAAGGTTTGAATGCTCGATGAAAAGGGGCTCGATGACTTGGCCGAAATGGATACGAGCAAGCCGACCTGCGATAGGGCCTGAACGCTCACTAGGGCGAGGTCGTGCCCAGTAGTGACCTCGGTGGAAGGCCGGAGTAGTCTGATCTTTGTAGAAAATTTAAATGCCCCAAGGCACGCTTAGCAGCCCGAGCGACCCCAGAACATGGCATATAATCTAGAAAGAGGCCAGACAATATTATTTTGATAATTGAGGTAATTTCTGAAGTGGAGGTGCACAGACCCGATGACCAGGTCCTCGAGATCTACCATGAAGAGGAGGATCTAGACCCTCGAATGGGAGATGAACATTTGACAGTAAAGCCAGGGAAGAGTTTGAGAAGATACGATTAGATGAAAATGATCCCTTGAGAGTTGTCAAAATTGGAAGAGGTTTAAGCCAGAACGTTCAGGAGAACCTTGTCGCCTTCCTTCGCGAGAACCAAGATGTATTCACATGGTCCCATGCCGATATGGTCGGCATCAACCCGCATGTAATCAGTGACGCCCTCAATATTGACAAGAACGCCTCCCCCATCCAGCAGAAAAAGGAGGTTAATAAATATCGACACATTGGAGGCCTTGAAGGCCGAAGGGCACCAACAATTTTCTCCGTGAGGCCTTAAATCTCGTTTAGGTGGCCAACCTAGTCCTAGTTAGAAAGCCCAATGGGATTTGAAGGACATGCATAAACTTCACGAATGTCAAAAAGGCATGTCCAATGGATTGTTTTCCTCTGTCGCGCATTGTCCAGTTGGTGGACACCACCTCAGGGAATGAGTTATTGACTTTCATGTACGCTTACTCGGGTTACAATCAGATCGCCATACACATCCCTGATCAAGAGCATACTAGTTTCTTTACAAACTAATGGGTGGATTGTTATAAAGTAATGCCTTTCGGGTTGAAGAATGCAGGCTTGACTTATCAAAGATTTGTCAACAGGATTTTTAAAGATCAACTCAGACACAACACGGAAGTATATGTCGACAGAATCTTGGTGAAGTCGAAGACCAAGAGGGGACACGTCGCTGACTTGAAATAAGCTTTCACATTTGTACATCAGTTCAATATGAAGCTCAACCCTCAAAAGTGCACTATTGGAGTAGCTTCAGAAAAAAAAATTGGGTGTCATTGTAAGCTCACGAGGCATAAAGGAAAACTCTAAGAAGAATAAGGTCTCATCGACTTGCCTACTTATCAATAATGAAAGGACGTCCAGAGCCTGACTGGAAGAATTGCAGCCTTGACCCATTTTGTGTCCAAAGTGAAATATAAATGCATACCAATTTTTAACGTCCAACGAGGGGCTCAATAATTTGAGTGGACAAAGAAGTGAGAAGAGGCTTTTAAAGAACTTAAACTCCACATGTCTCAGCCACCAGTCCTTTCAAAGACAGTAGAAAGAGAGTTGTTGTTTTTATATTTAGCCATTTTCAAGTACATAATTAACTGGACCTTAGTGCGCGAGGAGGGGCAAACACAGCACCTCGTCTACTACATTAGCAAAATACTGCTGGGAGCTGAACCTTAATACCCTTTAATTGAAAAGATGACATTTTGTCTATTGGTAGCTTCTCGGAAACTCCCCCTATTTCCAAGCACACGCCATAAAGGTTCTGACCGACCATCCTCGGGAACAAGTCTTACAAAACTAGATGCCTCGGGAAGGCTATTGGGTAGGGCCATAAAGCTCAGCCAGTATAATATAACATACAGTTCGAGAATAATAATCAAAGGGCAAGTCCTAGTAGACTTTGTTGCTGAGTGCACAGGCATCTGCAACAAACCTGAGGCAAGCATAATAAAGATACCCACATTGTTTGTTGACGGATCTTCAAATGAGAATAGCTCCAGAGCTGGTTTTGTTTTGGTATCATTTGATGGCCATCGAGTCTACAATGGTTTAAGGGTTTGGCTTCGAGGCTTCCAACAAAAAAGTCGAATATGAAGCATTCCTTGCAGGATTATGAGTTGCTTGAGAGCTTCATGCTAAGGGACTCAAAATTTTCAGTGACTCACAGCTGGTAGTAAATCAAGTGACCGGGGAATACCTAACTAGAGGCTCCAAGATGGCCTCTTATTCTGCCAAGCCATGAGAACTACTGCAGCTATTCGACTAGTACACCATCAAGCATGTCCCCAAGAACAAAATTCTAATGCAGACGTCCTCACAAAGCTGGCGACCACTCATGATGCTGAAGTCCTTAATTTGGTTCCCATTAATTTTTCGGCAGTACAAAGCATTCAAGAAGTTAAGAGGGAATGTGAAATCCAGTATGAAGACACATGGATGGAACCAATCATAAAGTATATAACCACTGAAGTGCTTCTAGTTGACAAAAATGCAGCCAAAAAGCTAGAGTATCAAAGCCCTAGCTACATTTTTATGGACGACAAGCTATATATGAAGTCCTAGTATATGCCTTACATAAGGTGTGTGACCACCGAGGAATCCTGAGCTATTTTTTCAAGAGGTTCACGAAGGATTCTTTAGTGATCATGCTGGGGGCAAAGCTTATCCAAGAAAATCCTAAGACTAAGCTATTTTTGGCAATCCATGAACAAAGACTCCCTCGAGTATGTTAAGAGGTGCGACAAGTGTCACCTGTATTCCAACATACCCCAAGCACCTCCCAATGAGTTACCTCATATGAGTAGCCCATGGCCTTTTGCAATCTAGGAAATCGACCTAATTGGGTCACTGGCTACAAGTAAAGGAGGCATATGATATGTTGTAGTAGTCGTCGACTACTTCACCAAATGGGTAAACCTCGAGCTGCTTTCGACCATTACATCTAAGAAAATTCTGGAGTTTGTAATAAAAAACATCATTTGCCGGTATGGCCACCTGATGAAGTTGGTGCCGAAAATGGCTTACAGTTCGACAACAACCTTTTCATAGATTTCTGCAAGAAACACAGAATTCACAAGAGCTTTTTGGATGTAGCTTACCACTAGGAAAATGGCTAAGTAGAAGTTGTGAACAAAACACTCAAGATCTCCCTAAAAAAAAAAGGTTAAAGCAAATGAAGCTTGGTCTAAAAAAATTCCCCAAGTACTTTGGACCTATAAAACTACTGCTTGGACACAACTGGCTTCACACATTTCTCCATGGCCTACGGATGCGAAGCCATGCTCCCAGTAGAGGCAGCCATCTTCTCCCATCTACGCGTCACTTATGGCCCGACCACCAACCATGAACTACTTCAAGAGTCGTTGGACCTTGTTAAGGAATATCGTGAGTTGTCATAGCTTCAGGTTGCCTTGTATGAGCATAAGATCCCTCGATATTTAACTCCAGAGTAAAATTTTAGAATTTCTCAGTAGCGAACCTCATCCTTAGGCGGGTGTTCTTGGCCACCAAAGATCCAAGAGTGGGGGTTCTGCGCCCCAACTGGGAAGGTCCAAACCAGGTGGAAGAAATCATTAGGCCAGGGACAAACAAGTTGGCTATACTGAATGGAGAATTAATACCGAATACCTGGAATGTTGAGCACCTTCACCAGTATTACTAGTGAACATTTAAGAAAAATTATGTACTATTTTCACTTCTTGCAATTTTCTTATTTCTGTTTTGTTTATGTAATTGACTATAAGCAAAAATTAATCAAAATTGTGTGGTCCTAAAACACAACATAAGGTATTTAAGGAAGATGTTGGGTAATTGACGTGTTATTAATTGCACTGCATGTGACTCGCTCGAACACATGAAACAGGTGATCACAGATTAAAGATACCTCATCACTTGGAAGGCAGATGAGTAGGGCTCAAATCACTCGAGAGCTATAATTCTAGCATGCAAGACCTAAGTAGAACCCTAATAAAAGGAACCTGAAAGAGGTACCTTCGAACGTTTCAAAAACCTTAGTGTCAACAATAAGCATGCTAGATCTCGAACATGGTCTCCGACCACCACACACTCGCGACTATGGTGTCCTAGGACCCTGAAGTCAACGCGAAAAGCAGCGGATCTAAGTATTGTTGGAAAACCAATCAGAGCACACAACAAAAAACTTGTGCGTGGTGGGCCCGTTGTTGTTTTATTCTTATTATGAAACAACAGAACAACAACATACAAAATATTTCAATAATCATATAAACAATTTATAAGACCAAGAAAATAATCTAGAAACATTATCACAATACTATTAATCATGCAACAAATATATATATATATAAATAAATGATATATATAATATAAACATACAAAAATCATGAACATAAACTTTTACCTCTTGAATCCTATCAAGTTTCCTTGAGTCTTTTCATATTTTTAACGATCTTCCTATCCAAAGCTCTAAGCACTCAAACCACGATCTTTCGGAGTGTTCTCTACACCTAAAGATGTGTGTGGGCATATAGAAAACATGGGTTTGTATTTTAAGAATCATAAGTATTTCTCAACACATGAGAACTTTGATTATGGTCTAAGAATGGCTAGAATATAGAAGAAGAAAGAGAGAGAGAGTTTTGTCAGACAAAATCTCTGAGAACTATTATGAATTATGTATTGTGTTGTTTTGTTATTGCTATTTCTTTCTCTTATTTTTTTATATCATATATATAGAGATTTATGTTACCTTATTATTCCTAATAATAATAATAATAATATAATAATGATGATAGGATTTGATTTTAGGAAAATGTCTAACTTACCATATTTGAAAAAACTATTTTCAAATTGTTAAATAACTAAATAAATAAAATAAAACTACCCATAAACAATATCTGTATAGTGGTACACATATGGCACAGTCCTTGAACTGTGTCAGGCATGTATAGTTATTCCCTTTTCAGGGATTTTGTATTTTTATTTTATTTAATTATTTTACTAAATTAATATCCCACAAATATAAGTTATTTATATTTTTAAGGAAAAAAATGACAACCATATTTTGAAATTTAAATTCTAAATTCTAAATTCAAATTGATGATCATCATTATCATCGTCTTTTATAATGCAATAAATCAAAAACTATTTTTTGACGTACCAATTTTAATTTCTCCCACTCAAATAAAATAATTAATTTCAAAATTTTATTTATTTATTTATTTATATATATATGAAATTAGAAATTTTATATATTTAAATTAATAAATATATATTAGAAATGTAATAATTAATTCTAAATTATTTATTCAACCTCAATTATCATATAATTCTATACTTGACCCGAAGAATAAAGTTCTTCTCAAATTCCCAAAATACAGTTATACTCTTGTAAAAATCTCTTACCTTGATATGGTGTTGATAGAGCCACCCAAGAGACCTATAGACCAATAATTTCAAGTTCCAATAAATATTACATTATTAATCAAAGCTCTTTGATTAAATAATCATATTTATTAATCTCATGATTAATCCATTAAAAATATGAGATTGAACTCTTGATAATTATAGACATATATTTACTGAGTACTTTATTAAGACTAAAGTGTACATTGATATAATCATTACATACAGCAGTAATCCTCTATTAATGGTTCATAATAAACAGGGAATAAAATTACAGTTTTACCCTTTTAGCTATATCTTGTTCATAGAGGACTATTGACTTTACTAGTGAAGGTTGTGTCACAACAAGTTTGTGACGTGAGCACTCATAGCCTTTTTAGTTCCAAAAGTCAACCCAATAGGAAACCATTTTTATATCTCTAAGAAGATATAAATTTCATATCTGTTAAACTATGTCCCCCGCCATATACATCATTGAGTCCCCAAAACAATTGTTCTTAGCTTGATCATTCTAACAAACCTTAACGCACGAATCAAAGGATTAGAATACATACACAGGAGTTCATAGTAACCTCGGGATAGATCATCGTTTTATGTGTTTGATTAATACAATTAAATGGTGTTTAAATAAGTATTAACAAATCACATCTGGTTCAGTTCTACATACTCTCAGCATGCAAAGTATCTCCGCTAAAGTGTCTTGCTATACTAGTAACCCGAATCTAGGTCACATGTATTCATAATACTAGTGGACCATACTAGCAGTAATTAATCTAAAGATTCCATAACTTTATTTTACTGCGAACTATTTAAGTTTATTATCTTAATCTCAATTTTGTCATACCAATATGAGATTACGACCACATAGATAAACCTTGGAATTTCCTGATATTCACTTAATATTATCATATAATATCGGACGTAGTCTATATATATAATAATTCAATTCAATTATTTATTTCATTTAAAATATTTGTCAACTACAATTGAATAAGGGCACTATTCCCAACAATCTCCCACTTGCCTTATAGCTAATTGAGGGATCTCTTTTTAATATGTCAATCATATTCTCTTGACCGATTTTGTCTAACAAAGTCTTTGTAACAGTTTTGTAAGAAACTATTTTGAAGTTATCTTCAAGATTATTACATCAATTATGTAAAATGATACTTCATTTCATGTGCTTTACCCTCTCATGATTTCTAGTTCTTCTAGAATAATTGTGCCTCCATTGCTTTCACAATGAGATACTTGTAACGCCCCACGTCACTATGGCTGCTTCCTAGAATGACGACTGGCCCTACAAACCAACACGAATCTTTCCAGCGTGCTTTGTCCTCACTCACACTCTTCCTGGGAAAACTTTCCAAGAGGACACCCATCTTGAGATTACTCCAGGTCAAGCATGCTTAACTTTGGAGTTCTCAAGTGATGGGCCACCAAAAAGAAGATGCATCTTGTTGATATAGGTAGTACCCATCAATCCATTTAAGCCACCATCAACTGTGTAGTCCCATACCTACACAGTCTTAAAATCATCACACTTGACTTTCCCCAGGCAGTGTGGGATTGCACAGCTTTACCCGGTCTTTCCCCTTACGGATCACATGATTCTGACTGTCGCAATCACCCCCCTTACGGGCCCAACGTCCCCGTCGGCCACACTTCTGGCTGGGTCAAGGCTCTGATACCATTTGTGGGATTACACAACTTACCCGGTCTTTCCCTTTATTGATCACGGGATTCTGACTGTCACAATTGTCCACTATTCTTAGCATCCCTTCTAGCAACATTTTCTTTCCAGATTCTTTCTTCGCTTCTTTCAGCCGTAAGAGCCATTTCCACCACTTCAGCATAGGTGAAAACACCTCTAGAAATAATCTCCACATCCCGAGCTATCATTGGTTTCAGACCTCTCACAAACTGGTTTGCTCGTACCTTGTCAGTAGGTACAAGATCCTTGGCAAACTTCGCCAACTGATCGAACTTCTGTGCATATTCGGTAACCGAGAGATTACCTTGAGTCAGCTTGGTAAATTCATCCAGTTTTGCTGCTAACACTGCTGAATTGTAGTATTTATCATTAAACACCTGTTTGAATCCGTCCCAATCCATAGTGTTAACATCCCGTGATTGCTCCACCACCTCCCACCAGATCTGAGCATCTTTTCTCAGCATGAAAGATGCGCACACCACTCGTTCATTGCCTTGAACTCCCATCATGTTCAAGGTCCTCTCCATCCAACTGATCCAGTCCTCTACTTGGACTGGATCGATGCTGCTTTTAAACATTGACGGGTGTCACTTTCGAAACCTTTCAAACAAAGGCTCCATACGATTCTCTGCAACCGATATTCCTACAATGGCAGGTGGCTGCCTAGCCATTGGTGCTTCAGACCTTACAGGTGGCCCAAATTTCTGCCTCAATTGATTGATCTTTGCATTCTGTCTTTGAATGGTCTCTTCCATTCTTGCAAAATGTTCCTCCCATCCTTGTGGCAGTTCGGGCTGTGCTGCATTCACTGTTGCTCTCCCCCTACCTCGACTACGTCCTACTCTGACTGATCTACGAGGGAGCATTCTTAATTTCCTGAACCACACACGTAAATAACTTATAATGAAAATGAATTATTGCAGTAAAGAGATCATTATAAGAGAACACTAAGTACGTAAATGTGCATAATTAAAAGTAAAAATTCTTAAGTAATCTTTAACCGCTTATAGTACAGTGAGTCGAGCTCGTCCTTGGCGATGAACTTTACATGTTAGGGCTTATCACAGATTCTTTAGGATCGTTTTTCTATGACCGGGTAAAGCTGTGCAATCCCGTGATCCGTAAGAGGAAAGACCGGGTAAAGCTGTGCAATTCCCACATCGCCTGGGGAAGGTCAAGTGTGATGATTCTAAGACTGTGTAGGTATGGGACTACACAGTTGAAGATGGCTTAAATGGATTGATGGGTACTACCTATACAAACAAGATGCATCTTCTTTTCGGTAGCCCATCACTTGAGAACTCCAAAGTTAAGCGTGCTTGACTTGGAGCAATCTGATGATGGGTGACCTCCTGGGAAGTTTTCCCAGGAAGCGTGCGAGTGAGGACAAAGCATGCTATAAAGAATCGTGTTGGTCTGTAGGGCCAGTTGTCATTCTAGGAAGCCGCCATAGTGACGTTGGGCGTTACAAATGGTATCAGAGCCTTGACCTAGCCATAAGTGTGCCCGTAAGGGGGAGTTATTGTGACAATCAGAATCCCGTGATTCGTAAGGGGAAAAACTGGGTAAAGTTGTGCAATCCCACACCGCCTAGGAAGGTCAAGTGTGATGATTCTAAGATTGTGTAGGTATGGGACTACACAGTTGAAAAGGGCTTAAATGGATTGATGGGTACAACCTATGCCAACAAGATGCACCTTCTTTTCAGTAGCCCCTCACTTGAGAACTCCAAAGTTAAGCGTGCTTGACCTGGAGCAATCTGATGATGGGTGACCTCTTGGGAAGTTTTCCCAGGAAGCGTGCGAGTGAGGACAAAGCACGTTGCAAAGACTCGTGTTGGTCTGTAGGGCCAGTCGTCATTCTAGGAAGCAGCCATAGTGACATTGAGCGTTACAATACTAACTGTTTATTCTTATTTGAAAGCCTTTCTAAAATGTCAAAGAACTTAACTAAATCAAATAGCCTATTTAACTACTCGTAGTTGTTATATATCAACTTTTGTGGTGAAACATATAAATTTGAAATGTCTAACACATTTCTAGATTAATGTGTAACCTCCACACTTATGGAATCTGATTCTGATATCAATCTTTGAAGATTTAATATCAAATCATCCATTGGGATTTTAGGTCTCTGCCTAAATGCACGTACATATAATCTTTATTATATTAAGATACTAAAAACTAAGTCCTTATAATTTTTGAATGACTCAATCCATAATGGATTGACAACTGCTGACTATGCCCACTGTTTAACAAATGTCAATTCAAAAATATAACATTCAATACATTAACATAATCTATCACCGAGTTGTAGGAATGTTGTCTCATGTCCTCTTTTCTAGTATTAGAATAAATGGACATTTATTATTTTAGATAATACATCCTCCTTACCGGGAAGGTAGAAAATCTTTCTTGGATTTTGTAAAATAAAGTATTTTAAGCTTCTTATCAGTATAAGTTGCTTCAGACAGGGCCTAAGGATTGTTCCTTCAATCTCTACAAAATTGAATGTACAGAACATTCTTGGCTTTTCTAAATCCAATATTTAGAAATGTTCAGCTAACTATTTCTTTTCTATTGACGATTTCTCTACATCATTCCTAATGATTAGAACGTTTGTCAATATGAAGAATAAGAATCATAATAGAATCTTTTTCTGGTCGAGATCTTCAAATGATTTTGTTATGTCAGCTATTCCAGTAAAGTCTACTTAGAATTCATTTAAATCAATCTCATAATTCATGCATAAAGCAGTGGATAAGACCCTGTAAAATGATTAAGTTTGGTCGCAGTAAAAGACATTTATTCAAGCAATAAATTATTCTTTTTGTTCATAGCTTTTGGCTATTAACCTAACTTAGAAAAGTTTGTACTTTCCTCTGTTCTCCTCTTCATCATGAATATGCTATTTTAAACTGAAGTTCAATGAACTTTAGTTGGATGTTCAAGAATCCAAATGTCATAGAATTCCAAATTCCATTTCTTGATTCATGGTGTTTCAACCATTGTTTTCTATAAAAATTGTTCATTTCATGTACTAGTATGTGAATGAAGTATAGTTAGATTGTGTTATACACAATTTAACTATCTTTATATTTGTAATGGAGTAGTTACTAACTAACGCTCCCACTACAAAAATGCTTTACAGAATTTGTGATATTCTTTGTTTTTATCATTGTTAATTATTAGTAAATCACTTACTTGACTTGCAGTCATTATTTCTAGTACGTCTTAACTAGAAAATATAATGATTATAATAATCATGCTTCATTAAAGTAGCATTTAAAGAGATACAAACTCTTTTGTAATCTTTTATGATTATTAAATTATTTCACTAATGACTTCATGGAAAAATTTCAATTTTTCATTCACACAACCACTTGTGAATCCCAACTTCTAAGTCTTTGATGTTGTACAATCAAACATGTATAATGTATAACAAGTGTTAAAATTATAGAAATAATAAAGACGATAATGACTAGTCATTATCTATTTAATCTTATCTAATATGATATATTCCATTTCGAAAATACAAATTATGCTTAGCATTCTAGTTGTATATGAATTGGTTTGAATTCCAAGTTCATATGCAAACTACTTGAATTCCAAATTCAAGTTTAGACTTCCTTTTGATCAGATCGAACAAGTCTCTAAGTGACTTTACTTTGAATGTTGCATGAAAAATTTCTAGAAATTTTCTTTGCATTTGACCAAAGTTACACATATCTAAATTAAATGTTAATCAATATTGACTTACTATTTATTTTCTCCTGTAGCTTTGAACATTAAAAGGTTCAACATACATCTCTATGTATTAGCTAAACGATTATGTGATTTTTGAGTCTTTATTATAGAAAGGTCTTTTGGTTTAACTTTAATTAACATACTAAATAAACAGGGAGACAACCATTGAATGGTTGGAATAAAAGATTGTGTTTTATGTGTCTAATTCATTACAAACCAATCAAAAATAATTCACATATATGTTTTACATAATTGGGGCTAGAATAAAATATCTTATTAAATCTATGATTTTCACAATAATGAATAATTCATATTTATCATTTATACTCATTGATGAAATAGGTGGAACAAGTATATTTAAAAAAAAATAACAACTTAATTTATTATTCAAAAGAAATACTAAACTTGTTCATTCATCAAATAAAGGAATCTAAGAACATAGTTTATGGAAGAAAAAAAATTCGAGAACTACTTTAAAGAAAAAGAACTTAATACAAAGTTGAAAATGAAAAAATAATTTTCATGTGAGTTATCTCTTAATCTACCAATTTGCAATCGTTTTCTTGTTTTTCTTTCGCATTCTTTCCATTTCTTAAATAATGCGTTATTGAAAATAAGACAAAAATATGGTGGCATAAAAATTTGAATCAACTATTCAAATATATTAAAAAGAGATGAGAAAATAATATTTACCATTTCTTCTTGCAAACATCTTAGGTGATCAAAAGAATATCTTTTGATCCTCTCCTATGTCTCGTATGTAGATCAGAGGTTCAAATATCTCAATTTAAGATCGTCTGGCATAGTCTTTAGTATAAAATGACGTGCCAAACAATCAGATCTCATCCAATTCGCATATATTTGATGACGATCATAATCAGATAAAGTTGATGGCTCATCTGGAGGTGCATCAATGATTGCATCATACACCTTTAGTTCATCTAGAATTATGTGTATGTTTCTGTACCAAATATCTAGATTGTTGAAGTTTAAATGAAAAGTACTTAGGAAGCCATCACGAGGATTATCTGATTGTTGAAGTTTAAATGAAAAGTACTTAGGCATGAGTACCCATTGTTTAAAACATAAAACATAATTGTAAACTAAAGAAAATTGTTTACAGAACTAAATGCGGAAAAACATAATTTAAAAGACGAAAAATAAATAACTTCATCCTCGATCGACACGCAGCCCACATATTCCATCCATCCTCAACACACAAGCCAAGCTACCAAGAATCCTTCCGCCTTCCATATTCATTTTCCTGCATCACACTAAAAATAAAGGAATGCGTCTAATGCCAGCAAGGAAAAACCTACTAAAAACATACATCATATATCATAAGCATAAAACTACATCATAAGCATACACTATAAAAACATATATCATATATCATATATCATATATCATAAGCATACACTATAAAACATGTGGCTATAAAAACATATACCATATAGGACTACAATATTAATGGCCATTAACTCATTAACATGGCATGTGATAAGCCATCTAGGTCCCCTGTCTAATATCTGATGTAGGTTATATCACATGGTAGTATATGATAACTCATCTAGGTCCCCTGTCTAATATCTGAGGTAGGGTAAACCATAACTCTAAACCATGAAAATGATAAAATAATCTTGGGGCTTTCTATCTAAGCAAGTCATATGCCCAAGCGACTAAAAACATAATCTTGGGGCTTGTTATCTAAACAAGTCATATGCCCAAGGACTACAAAACATATCATACATATACATATTATAGCACAAACATATCATAACATAAACATAACATATAAGCATAACATATCATACAAACATACAAGATCTATCCTATTTTCCTTACCAAAACTAGGATATGAGAACAAATGCGGGACTTGGAACACTCCTAAAACAAACAATAAGAATGGTGAGTATTTCTAAAGAATAAATAATGAATGTGGAAACTAAACCATCAAGAAGAAACTTACCAAGAAAGAACTTAATTTACAAGAACCTACTCAAGAACCAATAATGAAAGTTAGGATTTGAATAAAAGGAACTAAAGAAAACTAAAGAGTTTTAAAGAATTAGACTTAAAGAATAGGAGTACCTTAGTTAACCTTATGCATTAGTCTAACTCCAATACTGAAATACACTAATCCTCACTTCCCAAGTATTTTATAAAGCTTAGGAGTGGCAAAGTTTTCTCCCAACCCAAGTTTTTATCACTATTAAGGTCTCACTAGCACCTTGGAGTCTGATCACAGCTGAAGAGTAAATGGAAGGGCTGGGTTCTAAGTCCTATTTATAGAGTTCTAGGAATAAAAATATTCTTTTTGGCTTTGAATAAAAATAATGAATTTAATTGAAAATTTTTGAATATTCTTCAGTCAAAGGCTTAGGACTTGGTCAAATTGTTCAGAGAGATGTTGAAGGAGTCAAAGCTTGATTTTTAAAATTAAAAACAAAAATAATAAAAATAAATAGAATCCTAACTTCTAACTCCCTAAATCTCGTAACTCTAAACTTATCTTAAGTAAAATCAACATAACTAAAGATGTAGGACTCCAATTTAGACCATCTTTATACCATTAGAAAGATAACTCAATTATCTACAACTTTCTAGAAATACTATTTTTCAAAGTTCATAACATAACTAGGTCAAAAATAGGTCAGAAGTTACAGTACCCTAAAGTTACGGAAAATCTAATTAATTATCTAAATAACAACATAATCCACAAATAAATAAAATTGTGACAAATGTCATGCTCCTAACAGATTCTGGTGAAGACTAAGTCTTATATTTCCCTTATTTTATCATTAAAATAATAATTCCTTAATAATCATGCATATGACAAATGTCATAATCCTATTGACTCTATCTAAACCATAAGTTATAATAATTATCATATTAATAACCAGCAATATTAATCAAACCTTATATTATAATTAATATTCTTAAACTATAGGTTACACTTATAAAATCCATAACTATTGCTAGGAGTTTCCAACTAAGTCCAAGTTTGAACCAAAATCCACGAAATCTAAGATACTACAAACTAATACTACTACTACTACTACTACTACTACTACTACTACTACTACTACTACTACAACTACTACTACTACTACTAATACTACTACTACTATCTAACTAGCTAAGTAAAATTCTGGGACTCTACAATAATGATGATAGGATTTGACTTACCACATTTGAAAAAACCATTTTCAAATTGTTAAATAGTTAATTAAATAAAATAAAAACTACATCGATACAATAACTGTATAGTGGTACACCCATGACACAGTCCTTGGACAGTGTCAGGGGTGTACTGCTATTCCTTTTTTCAAGGATTTTGATTTACTAATCTTATTTTCTCTCACTCAAATAAAATAATTAATTTCAAATTTTATTTATTTATATATATATATATATATGAAATTCAAAATTGTATATATTTAAATTAATAAATATATTTTCAAAATTTTTAATTCTAAATTATTTATTCAACCTCAATTTTCATATAATTGTATACTTGACCCGAAGAATAAAATTCATCTCAAATTCCCAAATTACAGTTATACCCTTGTATCAAATCTTACCTTGATATGGTGTTGATAGAGCCACCCAGGGGACCTATGGACCTATAATATCAAGGTCCAATAAATATCACATTATTAATCAAAGCTCTTTGATTAAATAATCATATTTATTAATCTCATGATTACTTCACTAAAAATAATAAATTGAACTCTTGATAATGATAGACATATAATTACTGAGTACTTTATTAAGGGAATAAAATTACAATTTTTCCCTGTTAGCTACATCTTGTTCCTAGATTACCGTTGACTTTACTAGTGAAGGTTGTGTCACAAAAAGTTTGCGACGTGAGCACTCATAACCTTTTCAGTTCCAAAAGTCAACCCAATAGAGAACCATTATTCAATCCATAAGAAGGTATAGATTCCATATCTGTTAAACTATGTCCCCAACCATATACATCATTGAGTCCATAAAACAATTGTTCTTGGCCTGATCATTCTGACAAACCTCAATGCATGAATCAAAGGATCAGATGACATATAATATTTCATAATATTCTCAGGATTAAGATCATCATGTATATGATCATCGTTTGGTGTGTTTGATTAATACTATTAAATGGTGTTTAAACAAGTATTAACAAATCATATCTGGTTTAGTTCTACATACTCTTAGCATGCAAAGTACCTCCACTAAAGTGTCCTACTACACTAGTAACCCAGATCTAGGTCACATGTATTCATAATACTAGTGGACCGTACTAGCAGTAATTAATCTAAAGATTCCATAACCTTATTATACTGCGAACTATTTACGTTTATTATCTTAATCTTGATCCTCTCATACCAACATGAGATTAAGACAACATAGATAAACTTTGTAATTTTCTGATATTCACTTAATATTATCATGTAATATCACACATAATCTATATATATATAATAATTCATTTCAATTATTTATTTCATTTAAAATATTTGTCAACTACAATTGCTTTAAGGGAACTATTCCCAACAAATATAACTTTAAATACTTAGGCCAACTCGAATAAGAAGAATGTGAAAGGGGTACCTTAGAGTTGGGAAAAAGTGAATTAAATCTATGAAAAATTGAGTAACCGTTCTACGAGACCTAAGTGTTTCCCATCGCCTTAGTTTAAAACTGATAAGTATATAAAATCTCAAAACAAGCACGAATATGCAAACATCAATTTGAAACATGTAGCAATGTATACGAATAAATTTGGAGGAGTTAGGTGAGTTGAGGGCCCGGATGATAAAAATAACTCAGATGCTTAAAAGAGGTAGTCATGAAGCTGCCTATCACCTTGTACATAGTCACTTCGGAGGCCCGAGAGCATCACGAGGCCTCAGCGCCAAAACTATATGTGTGAAAAATCATAAAATGTAATTCAATAACTTTAAAGGGATAAACATGTAAGTAAAAAGAATTAAATTTAACATTGATGAAGCTAAAATTTATGTAAAAAAGGCTTGGGTGGACGAGCAATATTGAGATTAATCTCCAAAGGCCCAAAGACCTACAAAAAGTACATGCACAAAAATTAACAAGGCTATTGAGGAGGTCCATCACTGTTGGTAGGAGGCTCGAAGACCCTAGGGGCAGCTCATCAGCAAGGATGAGAACATCTTCGAGGCCAGTAGGCCCAGGAGTAGTCAACACAATATTGTCGCAAGCCTCCATGGCCTTCAAACTCTCTTCACAGAGGGCTCGGACGTAGGATTCATCATCCTTAATGTAACATAGGTCTAAATATGGGTTGCAGAGCCACACCTGGAATATAGCATCCATAACCTCAACCACCCAGGCTACTTATGCGTCGATCCTTGCCTTTAAAGTCGTCTCCTGATGGATTAGATCTGCTTTGTCCTTTTCCATGATGACTATCCTTGTCTGGGCCTTAGCAAGTTCTTTCTTGGCAACCATGCAAAAGGTCTTCTACTCATTGTTGGCGATCTTCTCCCGACCCATGACAAACTCTTTCTCGGAAACCTCCCAATGAGTTTCTTGTCATACCATGCACGTTCAGCCTCTGCGAGAGACTGCGCTAATTTCTTTGGCGCGTCAGGAGGGAGAATGCCATCACCTTTGAATTTGGCCAACTCTGCTTCAGACGTGTTCAACATGGCAGTGTAGTTCTAGAGCTCCCTGTGATGACACTGAGTGTCTCACATCAGTCCCTTCATAGCCTCACTATGTCTAATAGTGAGGAGGGCCATTTGAAAGAAAGACAGACATCATAAGTTAGTAAAATATAAATGAGACTAATGGTGGATATATAACCTAAACTGAAGGCTACTTACCAAAGCGGAGGTCATAGATTAACTTTTAGAAAGGTGGGCGATGTTTTATTCTCTTCGTTGAGCCCATCGACGAGGATGTATAATCCTCAGAATGTCACCTACCATCAGTAGTAGTCCTGGAGATAGGGGGTGACTGTTTGGGTTTATGCCCTAAAAGCATGTAGAAAGACATTTTATTGATTTAAATAAAAGTACAACTTTATTATATTTGAATGTTATAATTATTATTTGAATAATTTATATAAATATCAAGAAAATTCCATATTTATTTATGGGGATATGATCTTGTATTAGTACGAGAGAATTAAGATCATATACAATGAATAAAAGAGTTAGTAACATATTAAAGTAAGGAAACTTTAATAAATGGTTACTAGTACGGTTTGCTAAGCATATAGGATGCAAGTAGTCTAGATTTGAGTTAGCGATGTGGATAGACATCTTGGTAAATGTGAAGTATATAATAGTGATTATATATGACAGGATCGACATGAATTAACTATCTTTATAAACTTTTCGTTTGCTATAAAGACTTAATTCTTATCATAATAGATGATCATTTGTGGTTCATTCTAAATCCTGAGTTGTCATGAACTCCTATTTGTGCTTATTGGATCTTTTGATTCATTCGTTAAGGTATCTTAGTATAATAAGTCCAATGACTTTTATTTTGGAGATCCAATACCATGAATGGTTAGGAACATGATTTTACAATAATGGAACCCTTGCTTTCCTAACATAATGAATACTAGTTCCCTTAAGTGTTAATTCTGGAACTGAATAGTTATTGAAATCAAATCTATAATTTGATTATAAATTTTTATTCACTAATGGATTAATGGTACTTAAGGAACAAGAGGTAATTAGAAGGGTAAAACAGTAATTTTGACCAACTGTAATTAACGAACAAATAAATGAAGGACAAAACTACATTTATTGATTATATCAATGGACTACAAGAGAAAAATCTGTAAATATAATTATATAAATACTTAGAGTGCAATTCCATATTTATAGTGGAGTAATCATTGAATTAATAAATAAGATGATTGAATTAAAGAGTTTAATTAATAATCTAGTTTATTGGAGCTTCGTATTATAAGTCCATGGTCCCCGGGTCGTCTCTGTCCTACATTGTCAAGGGCAAGGATGTCACAAGAAATATTATAGAGAGTGACTAAACTGCAAAGGAATTAATTTTGCAGGGCAAGAAAATAATTATGTGATAATTATGCACAATAGATTAATTGTGAATTAATTAATTAATTAATTAACTATATAGTTTTTATTTTGAAAAACTTTATGTTAAAATAAAATTAATCATGTTTGGATTAATATTTGGGAGAGTTTAATTGTTATCTTATTAAAAAATATTTATTTATTTAAAACTCATATCTTTAAGATAAAGTTAATTTTGAATTAACTAATATTTATTTTGGGGTAAATATCTTGTCTTAAAACTAATTAAACAAACAAATGAGAAAATCAGGGACAGATATATAGTGTACACACCACTCACTGTATTTGACAGTGAGTGGCTCCACACACATATTCCCATCCCTAGAATTTGAATTTTGAATATCAAATTTATTTTTTATTTAATTATTTAATTTTAAATATGATTTAAATTAAATAATTAAAAATGTTGTAACTGATCAATTTTTAGTTTAAAGAAATAAAGATTAATTAAATTAGTTAATTATCTTTATAAACCTAAAAAAACGATTCTTTTCTAAGTTAGTTGTTTCTAAGGTTATCAAACTCTCTCAAAGAAAGAAACGATAGAATTTTTTATACATGAAATTCTAGAAGTTTCTATAGCCTCTCTCTTCTCAAACCTCTTTAAATCTCATGTGATAAGTACATCTAGAGAGCCTAAAATCAACCTATGAATCCTACGTGCCCACACACATCCTTGTGTGTAAGAAGATTGACTTGGAAGGCTAAGGCGTGAAATTTCATAAGAATAGGAAGATCGTTTATTTTATGAAAAGATTTAAGAACACTTGATAGGCTACGAGAGGTGATCTCTATTCCTATTATGTGTTATTTAATATATCTATTTATGTATGATCCTGGCTGGTATTTATGATTTTTTGAAAATCCCTTTGCCTACACAATTCCACTGCGCATTTTGATATTTTTCCTTATTTAATACGAACAACGACCTCCTCCCCAAGACCCTGGAGGTACTCCCTAAATCACAAATGGGTCTACGCCTTCCAATCCTCTGGGCCTTGCTTGGCAAGAGGTTTGATTGGAATTCTCGTTAAGGGTGCAAAACTTTGTGAAGTAGCCAGGGAATGTGTCGACGCATTCACAATGGCCTTGTTGCGCTAAGTATCCCAGTCGAAGGCTTGATGGGCTGCAAGGAGCCTACCGACATCCACCAAATGTAGTTGAGGAGGATTAGTCGTGTCCTTACAAGAGTCCGCTAGGGGGAGCGAGCCAGTTGTTTAGGGTGGGACCTTGCTAACGGAGACGGTCAGTCCAATCGCCTAAACAACTACGAAGATATCAGTGGTGCTGACTCTCAGTCTTTTCTGTGCCCCCGAGGACTTGCCAGCCTGTTTCCTCTTGCAAGCCTCTAGGTCCACCTTTTTCTTATCGAAGATTAGGCACACAGAGTCTATCTGACTTGAAAAGCAATAAAGGATAAACATTAGTCGACAAAAAATAGGAAAACTAGAAACATAAATCAATAACAACTCCAGCTTTGGGAATGTCATCCCACCATCAAGGACCTCCTCAATGGCATGGGACCTCTCATGGGGAGATCTTCTCATAAGTTTCCCAATTCTGTTTCACTTCCCGAGGACATTGATTCCTCGACCGTCCTCTTCATGGCATCTAAAAGTAGACTCAGATCCAGGCCCGCATTGGTGCTATATTATCGAATCCTCTGACCCTCATCACCATGAGTTGATCAACTGTTGCTATCTTTGTGATATCCTCAAGATGGAGGTGATGAACCTGGTCAGACATCTACCCCGACTGGGAGTAAAGGTAAGGTTTATTCAGGTGATTGATCGTCCCTGGTATTCAATACAGAGCAAAAAATAGGGGGCATCTCTATCTCTGGGACAAGACTCTACCACTCTCATCTTTTCCAAAGTGTCGGTTCTCGCCTCAGCTACTGCTTTCAGTGTATCTACTGAGTGAGGTTTCATACAAACCCGGGGCATTACCTCCGCTAGAATATATGCCCACCAAGCAGTAAACCTTCCGTACCGACATAAAGAAGGCATAAAACATGAGTATCATGGACTGTGAACCTTGTCAATAGTCTGAGGAACAAAGAGGGAAATCTCCTCACCTTGGTTCTCGAGTTCTAGCTGTAAGAGGGTATGCAAGCAATGGTTGGTGCACTGGATGTGTAAACTTCAAAGGCCTCATTGACCTCATCCTCCAGTCGATCTGGGGCTCGGGAGCATTCCCCTTGGGTTATTGAGAGTCGAGAACGACCAAGCCCAAATTGAATGCTCCTCCCTAGCGCTCATCAAATGAAAGTACCGAGAGTTCTCGGCAGCCTCATCAATGTCCTCTTTCAGGGGCCCAAGGCCTGGTGTGTCCAAGTCAGTGGGCTCGTTGATCACCACCATGGGGAAGATACACCTCTCCCTTTTGCACGAGTTGACTATCCCCTTCATGTCGAGATGATAGACTCTTTGCTCAAGTTCGATGAGCCCCACTTCTCGCAGCCAAGTGGTTGTGGTCAATAAAAGAATATCCTTCTCTTCATGGAAAAGGGCATGAATGGCTTGGGCCCGCACCATGTACTCTTTTGTCTTAAGCCTCGAATATGGACCTATGAAAAAAGAGATCGGGGTTTGTTCTTGTTGTGGTGGAGGGTATGATAGGGTGATGCCCACTTCATCAACTAGTAGAAGTTGTCCTCCTCTCGAATGACTTTCTTAGGAGCTGCTTTTAATTATATCTTTTAGTGTTGTTCTTTGGGGCTCGGGAGGACCCGATTCCTCTCATTCCACAAGATGTAGAATGTCGCCAGTATTTGGAAAGCATTTGAAATCAGTTGAAAGGGAGAGATCTGCATCCACACCACGAAGTCTAGTGGAGTGGAAGGGTTGCCCTTCCTTCCAAGGGAGCCTGGCTCCACGCCAAGAACCTGTTGTAAGTGTAACATGCCATTTTCTGTTCTGTTAGGGATCGTGTTAATAAAATAAGTAGAGGAGATTCCATAATGCTCTCTGATGGACCCAAGAATGTCAACTAAAATTATTTTAGAGGCAATGCTCTCTGATTCAAAGTGTGTAGCCCTTAGACGAGGTTCTCAAGGGTCTAGTACAATGCTTAGTAGCCTTGGTGCAGCCAAACATTGTGCTTTTGCTGGGGGAGGTTGAGCCATCGAACCAGAATGAACCACGGTGATGCCTAGTGAGGAAGATGGTGGACCAGATGTCGTGAGTTTGTTCAATGAATCCCTGACGTCTACCCTCCCGAAGTTATCTGAATTAACAAGCCATGGTCACCCGAGACACGGCCAAGTCCTCGCGTTTTCTACTCTCCCTCTATATACGTAGGTTGCTCGACAAGGGGGACTCCACAACAATTAGATCTTCTGGCTCGCCGTGAAGCAAAGACAAAAAAACCTAGTGTTGAATAAGTGATATCAAGGCATGTGCAACTTTTCATGTTTAGAATTACAGGATAGATGAAACAACAAACAAGCAGTTAAGCACTTGTACAAGAAAAGAATTACCAAGGTACTCTGATTAGCGAAAGTGAAAAATACTCCTCGTAGAAGGTTAAGAGAAAAAAAGGGGAAGAAAACTCAAGAAATCGATAACCCTGGAAGTTGCAATGGATAACATGTAGGGACTAAGCCTTTGATAAATAAAAAATTGATGAAAAAAATACATAACATATGGAGCCTTGAAAGTATTAATTCAAGGGAGACGGACTTCCATGATAGAAAATGCAGGTAAGTCTGGTACGTTGTCCTCACTCGAATAAATTGATGCCCTTCGACTTCGAATATCCTCGCCAAATTATTGGGATGGTTGATTGGTTCCAGGTGAAACAATAGGCAAGAGTTTTGCAAATTTCTAGTGAAAAAGCAGGACTGCAACTCAAGAAAATGGGAATGGCAGAAAAATTCTATTGAAAGGGGAAAGAAGAAGAACCGTATAGTTAGCCTTGAAATTTGAACGAACGCTCGGATCGTTATTGTAGGAACTAGATTAACATCTGATGGCCTACTAGGAATGTTCTCTCTCAAGACGCTTGTTGAGTTGGCATCTAACTCCTCGTGACAGGCAAGTAGGGGAAGTCCTAGAGACCCAATCAATCAGTACATGACATGTGTCCCTTGTATTTAATGCATTCGTAGAGGTTCAACCACCCAGTTTGTAATTTTTGTCTCAACATTTAATGTGATCGCAAACATCCCACCACTAGGGATTCGACTCGTGTCCCTCCTTAGACACTGACACAAGTTCTGAAGTGACCTTCATGTTTGACATCTGTCTATCCGAACATAGAGTTACCAACTAGGGGCTCAAGTAGCTTTTTACCACGTGATGACAGGCGAGAAGTCTCCACTACATGAAGTATGCCAGAGACTGGGAGGAAAAATATTCCTGGCCTTTTTCGGCTTATCATCCACGTCAGTCATAAACGACACGTGGCGACATATAAGGCATATCTCCCAAGAAGTCCTTGGGGTGAATTACCTTGCCAAGGAATCATCAATAGATAAACTAATGGACATCTGAAAAGGGACCTAAACCCTCTCTGAATCCCCGAGACATAACTCTTTGGAAGGTACCCAAGATTAGGTCCAAGAAGAAGGCCTTCATGGTAGCTTCTTGGAGAGCTCGAGAAATCTCATTAACGATCTGGGGACCGCAGAGTACAGGCCCAGTGCGGACTTGATTTGAGGAGTGGTCCCATATGCCTTTATGTTAGGATTTTGGGAAACACCTAATTTTTAGGCTAGAAGGCCACCCAATTAGGCCACTAGCTGAGTGACACGTGTATGATACTAATGGGTTTTTTCTATTGTATTAAATTTAAATATTTTTTATCAATCACTTATACTAACTACTTCAGTATAGCGGTAAATAATGGTCGAAACCACGAGGGCTATGATCAAACTTTTATTCAAAATAACATCTAAACAGAAATTAGATAGGGGTTTTAAATTTAAAAACTAAAAACATAAAATATCATAATGATAAAAGATTATATAACTAAGGATAAAACATATTAAAGAAATTGTCAAGAATTACTCTCCACCTTCGACATTCATTCTATAAATAATGAAAAATAATATTCCTTGTTACCAATTAAACTATTAACCCCGTAGACAACAAACAAGTATTCAATTATCTCAATTTCCCTATTATAATTAATTAAAGCTAAGCGCTCTTAATTAATCATTTTTACCCAGCAATAAACCCATTAAGCATGTGATCTATTTAACCTACTAAAAACTTTACACATTATGGAAACAAGTTAATCTAGGCAACAAATTCATTAAACATGCAATTCATTTATTCTAGGTTCTATTTTTCATCACAATCAAGATACCCGTCACAATATCCTAATTGTAATTTATCACTCTACTTAGAATCCTAAAGTATTAGATGAATAGCAATCCTAAGATGATAGTATAACAATGCAAAACCCTAATTAGCAGCCATCGAAACAAGATTTTACAAGATCCATGACATTTAAGTAGAAAAATATAAGCTATGTAATATTAGGGAATAAAATGAATAAAATTCATAAATGCATTCAAGATCTCACGTCTAGAGTTTTGAAGTAACCCTCAACTATAAAGAAAACTACTCCATAATCACATTTATATTCACAAACATAAATATTCAAATAAAATAAAAGAGTTTTGAGAAGAAAGAAAAACTAGATTGAATAATGTATATGCTGATGTCTTTTCTCCTCCTCTGCTTCTCTAGGCTCTAAAATTCGCATTCAAAGTTGCTCTAAAATTTAACCCTAACCCCTTTAATAGCCATTTCATAAATATATTTAAAATTAAAAAATTAAAGAAAAAATCGATCGTCGGCCGCGACCACTAGAACATGTATTTTCCAGAATATCAGGCTCTAGCTACAGCCTGGGACATTTCTTGTCGCGGCCATTGCATTCTATCCCCCAGGCCGCGGCTGTAGTAATTTTTCCATTTTTTCGGTTTTCTTCAGCTGCAGCCACTGCCGATATTTTAAACATAACTTCTTGGATATAACTCAGAATTTGACAATTCAAAAAGCCATGGAAAGCTAAGAAAAATATGTAAAACTTGTATTTCATGAAATATTTTCTAAAGAGTACTGGAAAATGATCAAAATCAAGTGTGAATGTTCAGACTTGTAATTCCAAGCTTAACCATTGCTTGTAAAACATCCCAAATTAATTAATTTTCACCCAAATGTCTTGGAAGACCTAAAAACACAAAATAAGCTTATTAAAAATTTATAAAAAAATAATCAAGTGCATAATCATAGATGAATAATGAATTAAAAATAGACAAATTCGATACTTATCAAATTCCCCCACACTTGACATTGCTTGTCCTCGAGCAAACAAAATAAAAAATACACACATAAGCAATGGTTTTTTCGAAAGCGCTAGTTGTCTAAAAAATTTATCAAACAAATAGGTCACAGGAAAAATTCGAATTCCATATTCCATAGAATTTCAAGTCAATGCCAGTTACCACTTAAACTTGATCTCTTTATGATTATGCACAATCAAACTTACCAAAACACAAAATTTTGAATCAATTTATAAATGCCAAAGTATATTTTAATGGCTCTTGTATAGTAAATATTTTCATGAAAAGTATCCACTCCATAGACATTAACCAATTATTCACCCTTAATGTAAACTCACATAATCAAGAATCAAAAGGACTTTGTAAGTTTATAATATAATGCTAATGTTAAAGGTAGATGAAAAAGATATATTTAAGCTTAAATCACACCATAGCTTATACTTATTCTTTTCACATTGATTTTACTATTTCCCCCACACTTATACTCTTCACAACTTCTTTTTTTTCTTTCAATATTTCTCAATGCAGATTTTTTTCTATTTTTTTTTCTTTTCAATTCAAATCATTGGAAGAAATAATAGAATATATAATTTTACAATATAATCCAACAAACCAATACAACTTCCCCTTCTTACAATCCATAACCCAAGCCACCAAATCAAAAAATCATGGTGTAATGAGTCACAAAAAGAGACAACAATTTCAAGCTACAAAGGTTTAGATATTTGATTCATAGAATAAAAACATTAGTCATTATTGCTAAAAAATGGGATACTAGGGAATTAGATATCATAGATAGGCTTCAAAGACTCAAACGATTCAAAAAACATGTCTTAATCATCTTCCTAATCATGTGTACTTATTATTTCACCTCAAACAATTTATCAATGATTTCTAGAGTGGTCGAGACTATATATTAGTAATAGCATGCATAAATGTCTCCAAACAATAGTGCAAAGATAAATCTAATTGTACACACATTATGTTTTAAAAATCAAAGATCAAGCTTAAGAAACAACCACACAAGAGTTAAGCACACAATTCATGCATAATTCATCAAGTTCCTAAACATATTCTTATCTCAATCAGAAGTTTTATCATTGACAGACAACTTTCAACACAACCATGCTTATAACAACCTAAAAACAAACTAAAAAATTAAAAAAACAAAACTAGAAATAACTAAACAACAAAAACACAAATAACAACTATTGAAATGTCAAATAAAAATAAAATAGGTAGTTTTCCCTTCCCCCACACTTAATTTAAGCAATGTCCTCAAGGCATATATTAAATAAAAAACCAATGCAAAATAAAAATGGTAAGGGTAAGAAAAACTCCCGCAAGTTTGCTTTGTTTAACGTCGTTAGCTCAACTGAATGATGTCGTCATAATTGTTATGGTGGGTCATTTAACATAATTTTCTTCCTCTTGTAATTATCAATAGAATTCAACATATCAAATTGAATAAATTCACCAGCAAATTTCATTGTAAGTGCCCATACTTTGACATTTAGCTTTGTACTTGTAATAAGTGGGAATGACATCCTAAATTGAAATTGCATCAAAATATCTTCAACTACCCTTAGGGAAAAAAATTAGTGCGATCAACCAATCAAATAATAATATCAGTTTCTTTTAATAACCCTAGCTTTGAGGAAGCAAAAATAAAATAAGCCATAACATTAATAGGTGCTCCTAAATCTATCATACAATTATGAAACCTGGTTTCACCGATGATGCATGGATTTGTAAACATCCCAAGGTCATGATACTTCGGTAGCAACTTCCTTTGGAGAATAGCTTAAACATTCTCCCCTGAATTTTTTTTTTATCACCTCTCAGCTTTCTTCTGTTAGTACACGACTATTTCAAGAAGTTAACATAGCGAGGTACTTGCTTGAATGCATCAATAAGTGGAATTTTAACCTCTACTTTGTGAAAAGTTTTAAGTAGTTCCTTGTTAGACTTTTTCAATCTCCTTGGGAAGGGTAGAATAGATACATAGGTTGTGACAGTTGGTTTGCATGACTTTTTTTGTAATGATGGACCAACTGAAGTGGGAGTGTCAACTTCCTGTGGAGAGGATCCTTCCGGGGTTGAATTTTTGACTTCTTTAGTTGGAATTGAATCAAATATTTGTTCTGGGTGAGGTGATGAGTCAAATTGTGTACAACTTTGGAGAGATAGGGTACTATCATTCTCTATTAAATTACCCTCTAGTTATGTGGATAATTCTCCAAAATTCTCAACCTCAAGATTATTTAATGATGCAAGAATTTTTCCCATTGCACTCTCCAAAATTTGAAAAGATTTCAGATTACTCTGAAGAATTTCTTGGGTCTGTGTATTTGAAGCCACAAATGTTTTTAGCATATCTAAAATTAATGGTTCCTGATCTTGTTGCATTCCTGCAGGAGGTTGTCGAGGAAGAGGCACATAAGCCTGCTGTGACATTTGTTGAAGTTGGAGATTGTTGGCATTCAATACATTGATGATATCTCTAATTGATGGATTTGAAAATTGTGGCTCAAACTAAATATATTATGATTGAGAGCAGTAATTTGTTTCAACATATTGATTTCCATCCTAGAAAGTATTAGAATATTTCACCCATTGTGAATTGTTATTGTTAGAATATGGGTCATATCTATTCATTTGTGGATCATAATAGTGTTGATAGTCCATCACCATGTCTCAAACCAACTTCTATTGAAGCCCTGAAAACATCAACCACAACTAATAGACCAAGTTAGTAAAAATAAAAAATGGATAAAAAATTAAATAAAATATGCCCTGGGAACGGCGCCAAAAATTTGATGGGTGTCATAGGCCGTATCAAATTTAAATATTTTAACAATCACTTGTACTAGCTACTTCAGTATAGCGGTAAATAAGGGTCAAGCCCGTGAGAACTATGATCAAACTATTATTCAAAATAACAACTAAATAGAAATTAGATAGGGGTTTTAATTTAAAAAAATAAAAACATAAAATAAAATAATGATCAAAGATTATATAACTAAGGATAAAATGATATTAAAGAAATAGTCAAGAATTACTCTCCACCTTTGACAATCAATCTATCAACATTGACAAATAATATTCCTTATTCCCAATTAAACTATTCACCCCGCAGATAACACTTAAGCAGTAAATTATCCTTATTTCTCTATTATAATTAATTAAAGCTAAGCGCTCTTAATTATTTCTTTTTACCCAGAAATAAACCCATTAAGCATGCGATCTATTTAACCTAGTAAAAGCATTACACTCTATGGAAATAAGTTAATCTAGGCAACAAATTCATTAAACATGCAATTAATTTAACATGGGTTCTATTTTTCATCACAAACAAGATTCCCGCCACAATATCCTAATTGTAATTTATCACTATAATTAGAATCCTAAGCTATTATGTTAATAGAAATCCTAAGATGATAATAGAACAAATGAAAAACCATAACTAGTGGCCATCTAAAAAAGATTTTACAAGATCCATGACATTCAAGTAGAAAAATAGAAGCAATTTAATATAAGGGAATAAAAGAAATAAAATTCATCAATGCATTCAACATCTCATGTCTAGGGTTTTGAAATAACCCTCAACTATTAAGAAAACTACTCCATAATCACATTCATATTCACAAACATAAATATTCAATGAAAATAAATGAGCTTTGAGAAGAAAGAAAAACTAGATTGAAGAATGTATATGCTGATGTATTTTCTCCTCCTCTACTTCTTTAGCCTCTAAAATTTACAATCAAAAGTGGTTCTAAAAGTTAACCCTAACCACTTAAATATTCCTTTAAAAAATACATTTAAAATTCAAAAATTAAGGAAAAAATTGATTGGCGGCCGAGGCCATTGGAACATGAATTTTACAAAAAATCAGTGTAACGTCCCAAATTTGCTAATAACGCTTATCGCCTTGATTAGCGCACCCGGAGGACAATAATTGATTGAATTGTATTATTACGTGATTAATTGTGATATATCTGCATTAATACTTAATTGAATGGGTTATAATATATTGTGAATATATATGCATGTTTAGGAGAATTAAATATGCATGTGGGCCCGTTCTTGTTCATAAGGGCATATTTGTATTTTTGACCCATTGAGGGTATAAATATGGTTATGTGTGTGCTATGCTTGAGACCACAAAATTGTGGAGATATATTTGAGAAGTGTGGTCCAAGGCGGTCATTGGGAGCGGATTAGCGAAATAGTCACAATAGGGTCTGAACCCCGACTCGGGGTCAGCCTAGTGGTATTTTGGGAACTGAGCATGCGTTTTGGATTAACCAGATAACAGGTAATTATTTAGCGAGTATTTGGGTATGCCGGGATTAATTAGGGATTTATAGAAATACTCAAGGAATAAGCGGGAATGTGGAAAATGATGGATTTACCCTTGGTGGTATTAAAGGCTAGAGTTAATTTAGGGGCAATTTGGTCATTTTCAAAGGATAGACTTGGACTTGTACCTTAGGACTCTAGAACTAATAAGAAGAAACACAGTCTCAGCTCTTTTCTCTCTCTCTCTTTAGCTCTAGGGTTTTTTTTTTTTTTTTTTGCTGAAATTCAATGAGGAAAGCTTAGAATTAAAGGGAATTGAAGCTTGGAGTGTTTGGATTTAGCTCAGGGTCAGATTCTAAGTTGAGATTTTATCACTAAAGCTCTGGTTTAGGGGACTGTGCTCGAGACCGCACTATACGGTCGGGACTCAGGTAAGGGCAAGGGAAAGGCCGACCAAGCATGAGTTGGAGGGCATGGAGTGACACGTACATGTTCGACCTACTTGGCCACCACGGCAGGGGTAGTTTTGTGGAACGGGTTATAATTGTTCGATTTTGTCACCTAGGTGGACTATAAAGTAACTTTTGAGTTTTAAATACGTTTTAAACAATGCCTTGGGATCCCAATGTAGCTCTTTTATAATTTTAATGAATCGTCGAACCTTTTACACTTAATTTTCATTAGATGAGTCTTTATTTTTATTTAATCACACTTTTTGGTCTAATACCTCAATTAGCGAGCTAATGACACATTTTAAAATCACATGGTAACGATTCTTGGGAAGCAGGTTGATACAACTTGGTATCAAAGTGTGCTAAGGTTTATGGTTCCTGGAGATTGACCAAACATGTACGCTCGTTGCTAGAGACAAGCTCGACTCAGGGTTGGTCGGTATTAAGTGAATTACATGTTTAATTGTTTGTCTGAATTGCCCTGCTTTTTTGATTGATATAAATAGAGCATGATGAGTGTATATAATGCTAGGGAATGACCCCTTTGATTGCTATATGTTTATGTTATGTGTGTAGTATATTGATTGGATATTTGTGTTTGATTGATTGAATGGGGAGGTGGTTTTTGGATGTTGTTATCGTGCTTGATGTGTAGTGTCATTGATTGCAAGCATATTTAAGTTATGCCTTGATGATCAACTAGATTCTGCGGCAATATGGTCGAAGAAAACAACCAGGGTCAGGACCCTCCACCTGCCCCACAACACTGGACACAAATGTTTGCAGAAATGCAAGCTAGACTTCTAAGAACTGAATATGAACTCCAAGAGCTGAGACAGCAGGCTCCACCTCAGGATGTTGGACTACGGTCCCACAAGCTGTTGCACCAGTGCTAGACTAGCCCATGATGGAGAACATGTAGGAGCCTTTGTATGAAAGGTTTAGAAAGCTGCACCCTCCCACCGTAGAGGGTGATCCAGACCCACTACGGACAGAGCGGTGGATGAACATGACTTCTTCGATCCTGGAATTCATGAGGGTGGAAGGGAATGAGAGGGTGGCTTGTGCCAGTTAAATGCTGAGGCAAGATGCACGCATCTGGTGGGAAGAAGTGTCTCAGAAGAGAGATGTGACTGTTATGACTTGGGAATAATTCTAGATGTCTTTAATGAAAAGTATTACAGTGTTGCAGTTCAAGCTTCAAAGGTCAATGTATTCATCAATCTGACTCAAAACAGAATGACTGTCATAGAGTACGCCTTGAAATTTCAACGGTTGGCGAAGTTCGCACCGGATTTGGTGCCTTCTTATATGGCACGGAGGGATCGCTTTATACGAGGGCTGAATGTAATGATAGCCTGAGAAGTCAAGATAACATTGGATTTGGGGGCTACCACTTATGCACAGGTAGTGGAAAAAGACCTTACTGCTAAGGATGCCAAAGACCAGATAAGGGAGGAAGGCACCACAAGGCGCAATGCTCGGAGGACGGTGCCTCCCTTCACTGTTTCTGGCCGAGGTGGTGGCCTCAGTGAACACAAGAGAAAGGGCCTAGATTCTTTTGTTCCTTCTGGTCTAGATAGGAGGGAACTGGGTGCCTTTGGTGGCCATCGAGGTGGGGGGGGGGGGGGGGGGGGGAGAACTAGAGAAGCTTTCCATAGTGCTCACGATGCATGCGATGACATCTGGGGGAGTATAGTGACAATGCATACTTCATCTGTGGGTATGTCAATCACTTGAGGAAGGACTACCCACAAGCTAGAAAAGAAGAACCAAAGAAGAGTGATAGCCTCACTCCAGCCAGAGTGGTCACTTTGACCCAGATCGAGGCTGAGGCTTGTCCCTCGGTCGTGATAGGTCATATTCTAGTGTTGGTTCTTCATTTACTGCATTGATTGATTCAGGAGATACTCATTTGTTTGTATCTGCTAGGGTGATAGACCATTTATGTAGACATTGTGATTTGTATGCTAGTGGATTTAGGACTTTGTTGCTAACCGGGGAAACTGGTAGTCTCTAGGAGGTGGGTTAGAGCATTACCAATGGAGATAGACAGTAGGGAGTTATCTGTGGATCTGATTGAACTTGTGATGGATGACTTTGATATGATTCTTGGGATGGACTAGCTATCAAAGTATGGGGTGACGATAGATTGCAAGCGAAGGATGGTAACTTCTGAGTCAGAAGGAGAGGAACCCTATGTGTTTTTGGGGACAGTGAGTGGAGCACAAGTACCTATGTTCTCCGCACTAAAGGCTAGAGACCTATTGCAAGAAGGTTGCATGGGATTCCTAGCGATTATAGTGGATACATCTAGGGTCATTTCAGTTGGACCGGGTGAGACTCAGTTGGTGTGCAAGTTTCTTTATGTAGTTCCAGTAGACCTGAAAGGATTGCCACCACACCGAGAGATCGAGTTTGTCATAGAGTTGGCGCCATGGGTGGAGCCAGTATCAAGGACACCTTATAGCATGGCTCCAACAGAGTTGAAGGAACTGAACATTCAGTTGCAGGAATTAATGGACTAGGATTTATTAAACCCAGATTTTCACCATGGGGTGCTCCAATGTTGTTCGTATAGAAGAAGGATGGGTCCTTAAGAATGTGCACTGACTACAGAGAGCTGCATAAGATGACTATTAAGAATAAGTATCAACTTCCCAAGATCAACGACTTGTTTGACTAGCTACATGGGAAGACAGTGTTCTCTAAGATTGACCTTCGGTCTGGCTACCATCAGTTAAGGATTAAGGAGGAGGACATACAAATGACCGCATTCCGTACGAGGTATGAACATTATGAATTCCTGGTCATTTCCTTTGGATTAATTAATGCCCGAGCAACCTTCATGGACTTGATGAATAGGGTCTTCATGGATTACTTGGATAAGTTTGTGATCGTATTCATCAATGATATACTGGTGTACTCCCATTCAGAAGCAGAGCACAGGAAGCATCTTTGTTTAGTGCTACAACGGTTGAGGGAGCATAGGTAATGTGCTAAGTTTAGTTAATGTGAGCTATGGTTACCCCAAGTAACGTTTCTGAGCCACATTGTGAGTAAGGAGGGGATTCTGGTGGATCCAACCAAGATAGAGGTGGTGAGAGATTGGCTGAGACTGAGCAGTGTACCAGAGGTTATAAGCTTCTTGGGATTAGCAGGGTACTGTCGGTGTTTCATTGAGGGATTCTTAAGAATAGCCACACTATTGACTGAGCTGATGCGTAAGAAGACCAAGTATGTCTGGATAGATAAAAGTGAGAACAATTTCAAGGAGTTGAAGCAGCGACTGATCACTGCTCTAGTACTAATTATTCCATCAGGCAAGGAAAAGTTTGTATTCTACTACAATGCTTCAAGGAAGGGTTTGGAATGTGCATTGATCCAAGTTGAGAAGGTGATAGCTTACGCGTCTAGACAGCTGAAGGAGTATGAAAAAAGGTATCTCACTCATGATTTTGAACTGGAAGCAATGGTATTCGCACTGAAGGTATGGAGGCACTACCTGTATGGAGAGAAGTGTGAAATATACATCGACCATAAAATTTTGAAGTATTTCTTTACTCGGAAGGATATGAATATGTGCCAAAGGAATTGGTTGGAATTGGTGAAGGATTATGATTGTTAGATCTTGCACCATATAGGAAAGGCCAATGTGGTGGCCGACACATTGAGTTGGAAGGGCCCAGGGCAGTTGTTTAGATCAAGACAGATATTAGAAAAGTTAGCTGAAGAGATGACGAGAGTGGAAATGGAACTGGTAGTTGGTCAGGTAGCAAACATTACTCTTCAGTCCACACTCCTTGAGAGAATTAGAGAAACGTAGAAGGAGAACCCACAGTTGAGGAAACACAAGGAGGATGTCTTAGCTCAACTGGCTAGAGACTTTTCTATTTCAAAAGTTGATCTTGTGAGGTATAAAGGTCGGATTTACGTTCTGATGGATTCTGGTATCAGGAGAGAGGATGAGTCTCATATGGATCATGAAAATATATATGCACAAGTGCACACAATCGATTCAAGTAATATAAATGATAAATATAGTATCGTTCCAACGAAGACTATTTTCCAATTACCAACATTTGTTCTTTAATTTCTATTTTTCAAACAAAGTTTAGATGAATGAATTTAATTTTAAAATTGTAAATAACTATGAACAAAAAGAACTAATTAAAAGATGAAAATCACTATTAAACAGACCTAGGGTGTTAATTTCATCAACTTTTCATTCTATTAATTTTATTATTCAGTTCTAAATTTCTTTCTTCTCATTCTAATAGCAAGTTAACATAAATCGATTCCTATTCTTTTTCAAGATAAAAGAACTCATCCTATATGTAGGTTTTCTACATCACTTTGACAAACTTAAACATATAGCAGGCATTAAGCATGGAAACCTAATTACTACATAAGTCATACAGGTACTTTCCTCGAATATGCAACCTGTTTCTATATAATGATAGCATATTCAATTCTCATCTTTCGAATTTTGAATCAAAATCATAAATCAAGCAAATATTGAGCAAATATTTACTAGCATTAGGTACATATTATATAGATTAAAATAGAGAAGAAAAATCAATAGAACTTCATAATTAAGTTAGATAGAAATCCAAGTGACTATATTAAATCCTAGATAAAAATTGTTTAGTTCATATCAGACATGACTAAATCAACAAAATAATAATTCAAAAACATAAGATTCAAAAACTTAAAGAAGAAAGAAAAATAAAAAAATGCAGAACAACTAGTCGAAGAATCAAAATTAGTCTCTAAAGACATTATTAAAATCTGACCTAATGACCTAATTAAACCCTATGTATGAATTTATAGTAAAAAAAATTACAAAAGCTTTGTTTTTCATATGCGGGCCGCGACTTGGCCATCTCATGGTCGTGGCCTGTGTCAATTTTTGAAACCTCCCGAGTCTGTAATAGTCTTTAGGCGCCGTGACTCAGACATCTCAAGTCGTGGCCCGTGTCCAGAATTTCCCCTTGCGCTGCAACTTATAAGGTAAAGTAGCAACACTAATTGCCTCCAGCAGCCATGTGTATCTGACTTGCCTAGAGTCGTGACTTATAAGCTCAAGTCGTGGCTCTAATTCCATTATTTCTCAAATTATGTCTTTCAACCTCGTCTCTTCATCATAAACTAACTTTTAATAGTCCTTAGCATCATTTTGAGTCAAACAACCGCTAAGAGCTTCGTTTTTCCACCATTTTCTCTTCTTTTTCCATTTTTCTCATGATTCACAGCACAAACCTACAACAAAGACAAACAAAAGCATAATCTTGCACAAAACAAACATAAATTGAAGTTATCAAACTCCCCCAAACTTATTCTTTGTTCGCCCTCGAAAAAAGGATTAAAAAAAAACCTAGACTCTAACAACATGAATTATACCAACAACAACAATTATGCCTCAAAATCATGAATGTTAATCATATAATTCTCATAAAACTACTCAATAGTTTATTCAATCTGGAATTTGATCAAAACACTTCATCAACACACTTTAGTCTACTAAAATTTTGGATTATCAAATCATGATCATTAAATAAATGTATTTGAAATCAATTATGCTAACCAAATTCTTTCCAAGGAATCCATTTGAACAAAATAATTCCATAAGCTCACTTACGTGCTACTCTCCACTAATATAAATTATGATATGCATAAGAATCAACAGGACTTATATAGGCTTGTAATGCTGGCTTAGGTAAAGGTAGATGAAAAAGTAATTTTTAAGCTCACTTTACTATAAGCACATGACCAAAACTTACCAACTTTACTCCTATAGTAATACAATCCCGTAATCCCCTTTCTTTTTTTTCTTTTGAGAGATGTAAAATACATATATATATATATGTATATATACTTTTTCAATAATAACTACACTCCCCCAAACTTGATTTTTCTATGTATTCATATTGGGAGTGTATTGAACATTTTTTTTCCAATATATATACTCTTTATTTTTCTTTCACTTTTCATTTTCTACACCCACTAAAATCACAATTAAACCCCATTACACATCAATCCCCATAATTTTTTCTCAATCATATGCTCATAGTATATTAGGGGCAGATATATAACCATGTTTCAAGTTTTAGGCTTAAATGATGGCTTAAAACAAAAAGATACAAAGTTAGGCTCAAATGGTCCAAATGATAGCCTAAAACATATTCCTAAGCATACATGATATATTATTTTGCATCAAATAAAAAGTAAGGAAGTTCTGGAATTGTAGAAAATACTTTCCACGTTCCATTCATAATTCCACTAACCAATTTTAGCAAGCATAATCAATATCAAAAACATAAATTTACATCATGACAAGATATTCAACAAATGTTTTCTAAACTAAAATGAACTAACAGAATGTTCAATCAAGCACACAGATATGTTTTTAGATTTCATTTTCTTTGAATTATACTCACAACATTCACTTTATTCTCATCGACATTTGTTGTCAATCATCATTTATATTGGAACTAAACACACTAAAAAAAACTTCAAACACTAACATAAACTAAACAAACCACACAAAACAAAACTAACATAAAAATAAATCTCCCTCCCCCAAACTTAAGCTAAACATTCTCCCCAATGTTTAAAAATAAGTAAAGAAAGAAAACTTACCTGGTGCAAATCACTTCAAAATAGTGGTGGATCAGGAAAAGGGTGCCAAGGTGGTGGATCAGGAAAATACTGTCGGTCCATCTCCTGATTTGACCATCGATAAACCAACTCATTCTGTCTATCAACCTGAGCTCTATGATAATCATGAAGCTCTCCCAAATAATTGTGAGTATGTTGATTTTTCCGAATGATATATTCCAATCTTGCCAAGTGCAGATTCGGTGGAGCCTCAAGTGCCAAATATTGAGGATATTCTCCTCTCCTTTCTTGCTCAGCTGCCCTTGAATCGACTGGTTGATCAATTGCAGGCGCAGGTTCCTTAGCCGCATCTCTTTCCTCTTCAACTCTCATTTGCTGGCTCATGGTACTGGTGGCTCCAAAGATAGGTCATTAAATTTATACACTATATCACGATAAATAGGCCCCATTACCTTCCTATAAATATCACTAGGATATTTAGGTACCTCCCACACTTAACATAGATCAGTAATCATTGATCCATGCCCCAAACCGGTAGTAGTAGTCAGTCGGCATAAATCCCTGATACTTGTGCAGATAACTCGGCCAATATCGACAGAGAGTCCCATCATAATAGCATATGCCAGAAGACACCTGTCCATACTCACTTCAGATAAGTGAGTGTTGGGCATAAGCCGCGCACTCACAAAAAGAGTCTAGGCCTTGGCCATACAATTCATTTGATGTCTCTCTAAATACTTTGATTCTCCATTTTGCATGACAAAAGGAGCACCAGGAATGCATAATGTTTTTGCCACCTCAGTCCAATCAATTTCACAATTATACGCCAATTGATAATATTCATCATCATCTTGCGACAACATGGGTAATTGATATAGGGCATCAATATTATCAATATCACATTCTCTGAAACCCCTTGCAAAAACACCTTTCTATTAACTTCCCCTGGAAAATTGGCATAGAACTCATAAACCATTGAAAAATTTGCCTTAGGCATTTTATCATCTACAAAATGTTTCCAACGACGACGTTGAATTTCAGCCCGAATGATATTATAAGTTTCCTGAGGGTAATGATCTTCTTGATATTCTATTCCTCTCTCTTGAATTACCGGACGCTGAGATAACCATTGATAGTGATCAAAGGCATCCTTACTAATAAACCTAGTTGGATGAAATTCTTGTTTTGGTTGAGATGTTGGCGGGATTGGCTGAGATTGGGTTGGTTGGGTGCAGGATGTGGAAGGGCAATTAACGTTCTTAGAAGAGGAAGCCCTAGTAGGTTATTTTCTTGGACCCATACTTACACAATGTATCAAATATGACAACACCAAAATTTTGCAGCACTTTCCCTAATTTCTTGTAATTTCCTCAACTGATTAACCCCAAAAATATCAATCAAATACACTAAATAGACTCACAAGGTAGTTCAACAACCCAATTCAATCTCTTAGCATAAAATTACTTCAATTAAAACTTCAAAAAGAGAAAACTTACAAGCCCTTGAATCTTAAAAACTGCCCACTCTTCAATTCTCCATTCAATCTTCACTTCTCACAAATAGAGAAAAAAAATAGGGTTAGAGGAAAAGAAAAGAAGAAAGAGATCAACATGAACTAGGAATTAAAAATTAGGGATATGGCTTAAGGGTATTTGAAATAGAAGGATAAGGGAAGAAATTTGAGAGCTTTTGCAAAACAAAAACTGGTTTGGGAGGAAAGGATGTGAAAAATGAGAGGTATGGCTTAGAAAAAACGATTTTAAAACACTTCTCCTCTGTGTGACACAGGTACCCCGCGACCCAAGCAGTGAAAGTCACAGCCCACCTAAAAAATTTCCAGAATTCTCTTTCACAGGCCCCGCAACTCAACCTCATCAAGTCGTGGCCCGCCCCCATTTTTAAAACTCAAATGCTCTCTGTTTTGGTCGAGGGTCGCGACTTACAAGCCCAAGTCACGGCTTGTCCCTTCCATCAATTTTTTATGCTTTATGACTTGCGTCAAAGCCGCGACTTATAAGTTCAAGTTATGACTTGGCTTGTAGACTAATTGAAAAACATCATTTTTCACGATTTGCACGATTTTTTTTACAAACTTTATACTAAAAAAATATAAAATTAAAATAAATCAACTTTACAAATCCAAAATTATATTAAATAAAATTTCTCCCTAATTAAATATAAAAACTAAAACTAAAATAAAGTATAGGAATGCCTCCTATAACACTGTCATTAACGTCATTTAGGCAGATGCTTTTCTTCTTTCAAATTCAACTTGGATCAAGTGCTCCCCTCACGTCCTTGAGATCCATAGTGTCATGAGTTGGTCATCGTTTCTTGTGATTAGAAATTTGTGGAACTGTCCCCCGCTCATATAACAATTGAATCCTTTCGCTAAAGAACCTTTTTATTCGATGACGCCCCTTTCGCATTCCAGTTTTACTACTTCTAACTTATTCTCTCCTTGGTTTACTACTTCAACTCTACATCACATTAGAATTTCTTTTGCCGCAAAAACATTAAATATTACTTACTCTTTTTGTACTCGTAGCTTTAACTCACACTTTTGTACATCAATTAAATCCCTACCAGTAGCAAAGAATGGCCTTCCAAGTATTATTGGAATATTTTCATCTTCCTCTATATCTAGAATAATAAATTCAGCATGAAAGATCAATTTACCCACTTTTACCAATACGCCTTCAATCACTCCACGAGGATGATTAACTGATCCATCTTCCATCTACAAAGACACAGTAGTTGGCCAAGCTTCTCCCAAATTCAACCTTTGAAAGATTGATAGAGGCATTAGATTCAAACTGGCCCTAAATCACATAAATCATTTGTTTCTACTGAAACTATTATAGAATATGGGATATTGAAACTAACAGATACTTTATGCTTTGGAGGTAGTTTCTTCTGAAGTATTGCGTTGCACTCCTCAGTAAGTGCCACTGTCTCATAATCCTCTAGCTTCCTTTTCTTTGACAAAATCTCTTTCATAAACTTCACATAACTTGGCAAACAAGATATTAATGTGTAGTTTTCAAAAGATATCCAAAAATTTGGAGAATTTTTTGTCAAGATTAGCCTTTTGGAACCAATAGGATATGGAATCCTTGAGGTTGGCTCGGTGTATTTGTGCTTTTCTGTCTTTGGAAGATCTTCCCTAACCTCCTCTTATACTAGACATGTAACATGTTGATCCCCTATCTTCTTCCCCTTGTCATCCAGTATAGGTCCATCATACTTAGTCCCGCTCCTCAAGGATATTTCATTACACTGCTCTTTAGGATTTACATCTGTGGAACTAAGTCAATTCCCTTGCTGTCTACTAGAAAATATTTTAGCCAATTGACCTATTTCTGTCTCCAAATTCCTGATAGATGCCCTGATTTCAGTCATAAACTGGTTCAGTACGTCGGGTTGTACTTCACATTGTGTTGGAGGATGTGGTGGTTGGTGAGGTGGGCTTTGGTTTGGATCATAATACGGTATACAATGTAGTCCATAAGTCGGTTGATTAGGGGGTTGTTGAGGTGGATACTGAGGTTGTAACCCTTGATTATTTTTCCACGCAGGAGTATATGAATTGGAGTAGGTATTGGGTGCAGGTCTTGAAAAGTTACCAATAACATGTGCCTATTCCAAAGGCTTATTATTCACATCTGTTGAGAAAATAGTTGTGCTCGGGCATTGCTCATAAGCATGTGGTTCCCCACAAATCTCACAACTCACAACATTCTGTAGTTGCATTGCTTGTGCGGCGAGATTAGTCTGTTGCAATTGCTTGGTAAGAGATGCCACTTGAGCGGTCAATAACGCAATTGGGTAAACTTCTAAGACTGCTGCTACTTTCTTATTCTCACTCTCAGTAGGCCAATTGTAGCTATTCATGGCCATCTCTTCCAATAATTCATATGCTTTATTAGCACTTATTCTCATAAACGTTCCTCCTGGCACTGCATCTACAATTGTCCTTGTATTTCCCCCCAAACCATTATAAAATGTATGAACCAGCAACCACTTTTCTATTCCATGATGTGGGCATTTCCTTTGCAACTCTTTAAATCATTTCCATGCATCATATAAAGACTCCCCATCTAGCTGATGGAAGTTGTTAATCTTTCCTCTTATTCTGGCTGACTTGGTAGGAGAAAAATATTTACCAAGGAATTTCCAAATCTTCCCAAGTAACTGAAGAGTTGGCTTGTAATGAATTCAACCAACTCTTAGCTCTGTCCCTTAGTGAAAATGGGAATAATATTAATCTTACAACGTCATTACTCACCCCATTTATTTTGAATGTTGGACAAAACTCTAAAACGTTTCTGATATGGAGATTCGGATCCTCATTTGGTAACCCCCCAAATTGTACACAATTCTGTACCATCTGAATAATTGAGGGTTTTATTTCAAAATTATTTGCCTCAACAGTAGGAAGACGAATGCTTGAATGTATCCCTGTAATAGTAGGGAGTACATAGTTTCTCAATGGCGGATTGACTTTAGCTGCATTACCCATATTTGTGTTGTTTTTACAACATTATTTGTGTGCTCAGCCATGGTGAAATCAAACATTTCTTTGTCTTGCAATTTTCTCTGCACGTTCTCTCAATTTCAAGATCTATTGGTTTGAGTGTCTTTTGTCTACTTCCTCGCATATACCAATAATTACTGAAATAAACAACAACCTCGTTCCAAATAAGTGTAAAACAATAATAAAAGAAGAAAAACAAAATTAGAACAAACAACAATTAACTTTGATATTTAAAATTAAGTCCTCGTCAACGGTGCCAAAAACTTGATTGCAAAAATATATATACGCAAGTGCACGCAATCGATTCAAGTAATATAGATGATAAATAGAGTATTGTTCCCACAAAGACTATTTTCCAATTATCAACAATTATTCTCTAATTTCTATTTCGAAAACAAAGTTTAGATGAATGAATTTAATTTTAAAATTGTAAATAACTATGAACAAAAATAACTAATTAAAAGATGAAAATCATTATTAAATAGACCTAGGGTGTTAATTTCATCAACTTTTTATTCTACTAATTTTATTAATCAGTTCTAAATTTCTTTCTTCTTATTCTAATATTAGGTTAACATAAATCGATTCCTATTCTTTTTCAATATATAAGATCTCATCCTATATGCAGGTTTTCTACATCCCTTTGATAAACTTAAACAATGATCAGACATTAAGCATGGAAACTGTGGATACCAAAAATCCACCACGAAAAAAAATTGCTAAGGGTGCAAGGTACCCAAGAAGGAGGCTTGTGTTAAGACAACACGTATAAAGCCTTCTGCAAGTTACGACCCTTGCGATGAGGAAGACCAGCATTTGAGGATAAGGATCTCGTTACATGAGACCCATTCCTCACAAGAGGCCTTCACGAAATAGCCCGTCTTGCCCCACCCGAGGCCCTTGCGAATCTGTGACTGTTGGTGCAACTCACCACGCCACGCCCAGGCTTGCATCTCGTGGCCCCCAAAGCACCTTGCCTCACCTTGCTCCTAGTAGGTGTGCCGCACCAAGGCCCTCACGCCTAGGAGGGGCGCCTCGCTTGTCGTGGGTGTGTCGCGCCATGGGGCTCGCATCAACGGCGCCTCGCATGTCGTGGGTGTGCCGCGCCATGGGCCTTGCATCAACGGTGCCTCGCGCCTAGGAGGGATGCCTCGCGCGTTGTGGGTGTGCCGCACCATGGCCCTCGCATCAGCGGTGCCTCGCGGTTAAGAGGAGCGCCTCGCGCATCGTGGGTGTGTCGCGCAATGGGCCTTGCATCAACGGCACCTCGCGCCTAGGAGGGATGCCTCGGACGTCGTGGGTGTGCCACGCCATGGGCCTCACGCCTGGGAGGTGTCCAACACCATGGGCCTCGTGCAGCAGAGCAACCTTGCCTAGCCTTAATGGTCTCGCGGTCCCTCGCGCATGGGGACCGTAGGGCATTGGTCTTGTGGAGTTAGACCACCAACTCACACATGGATGCCACCAATGGGGTACCTCTCTTCCTGGGAGTCACAAGAGGTAAAATCATGGATCTCTCCAACACACCCATAAGGGTACATTGTTGGTGCCTCATACCGATTCGCACCAAGTCAGAAGGAGTACCGTCGCTGAGCCCCTGTCAGACAAGTAGTGACCGTATAAATGAGTACTTGCTATGGTCCACACCAGAAAACCTCTCACACTCGTACTCAGTAAGTAGTGGAGACATCCCCACGGATTCTGACCATGTACTGGAGCCGACACCACTACCCCGGAAACCACTCTCCTGCTAGTGTACTCATGTACCATCTGGTCCCCTAGACCACCATGTATCAAGGGCCATTAGAGCCCAGTATAAATGTAATCCCACTTCCACTGGGAGGGGGGTTGGAAAATTCATTGTATGCAGAGGCTATTGAGAAATATACAAAGGCTTGCTCCATTGTTGATCTGGGTTTACTTTTCCTTAAAGTTTATTTTAAGTTCTTATATAAACATCACCTGACTTACCTTTGAGTTTTCCGATCTAATTTCGTTGACGAGATTTCACCGTCAACAGAAACCTAATTACTACACAAGCCATACAGGTACTTTCCTCCAATATGCAACATGTTTCTATATGATGATAGCATATTCAATTCTCATATTTCGAATTTTGAATCAAAATCATAAATCAAGCAAATATTGAGCAGGTATTTACTAGCATTAGGCACACATTATATAGATTAAAATAGAGAAGAAAAATCAATAGAACATCATAATTAAGTTAGATAGAAATCCAAGTGACTATATTAAATCCTAGATAAAAATTGTTTAGTTCATATCAGACATGACTAGATCAACAAAATAATAATTTAGAAACATAAGATTTAAAAAATTAAAGAAGAAAGAAAAATATAAAAATGCAGAACAACTAGTCGAAGAATCAAAATTAGTCTCTAAAACGTAATTAAAATCTGACCTAATTAAACCCTAAGTATGAATTTATAGTAAAACAAATACAAAAGCTTTGTTTTCATATGCGGGCCACGACTTGGCCTTCTCTAGGTCGCAACCCGTGTTAATTTTTGAAGCCTCCCGAGTCTGTATTAGTCTTTAGGCGCTGCGACTCAGACATCTCAAGTCGCGGCCCGTGTCCAGAATTTCCCCTTGCTTAGCCTGTTACTTCCCCTAGCGCCGCTACTTATAAGGACAAGTCGCGGCACTAATTTCCTCCAACAACAATGTGTTTCTGACTTGCCTAGAGTCACGACTTATAAGCTCAAGTCATGGCTATAATTCCATTATTTCTCAAATTAGGTTTTTCAACGTCGTCTCTTCATCACAAACAGACTTTTAATCGTCCTTAGCATCATTTTGAGTAAAAAAAAAACTCCAAGAGCTTCATTTTTCCATCATTTTCTCATCTTTTTCCATTTTTCTCATGATTCACCGCACCAACCTACAGTAAAGATAAACAAAAACATAATCTTGCACAAAACACACATAAAAACTCAAGATTACCATAAAAACACATTCTAAAACGACACTAAAATGAAGTTATCACATACCACTCCCTATTCTCTACATTCGGGTATGACATAGATGTACCAAGATCTAAGGACTCTGTGTTGGTGGCCAGGGATGAAGAAGGGCGTAGTGGATTACGTGGCCAAGTGTTTAACCTATCAGTAGGTGAAGGATGAACATCAAAGGCTAGCAGGGTTGCTGCAGCCTTTAGGGATTCCAGAGTGGAAGTGGGAAGATTTCACCGTAGACTTCGTGGTTTTATTGTCGAGGACAGTGGGGCAACTTGATTCTATGTGGGTGATTGTGGATAAGTACACCAAATCAACCCACTTTTTGACTGTTATCACAACTTATATGATGGAGCAGTATGCTGAGTTGTATGTAAAGGAGATTGTGTGACTCCATGGGGCTCCGAGGTCGATAGTGTCTGACATGGACCCCACCTTCACCTCTATGTTTTGGAAGAGCCTACAGAAGGCTATGGGCACACAGTTGAGATTCAGTACAGCTTATCACCTCAGACGGATGGATAGTCTGAAAGGACGATTTAGATACTAGAGGATATGTTACAGGATTGTGTGCTGGATTTTGGGGGATCTTGGATTAAGTATATCCCTTTGATTGAGTTTTCTTATAATAACAGCTATTAGGCGACTATGAGAGTGGATCCGTATGAAATTGTATGGGAGGAAGTGTAGATCGCCCATTCGTTGGGATGATACGGGTGAGAGAAAGTACTTAGGTTCTAAGGCTGTTTCAGAGGACTAATGAGGCAATTGAGAATATTAGAGCTCTGATGGTCGCCTCGCAGAGTAGACAGAAGAGTTACTCAGACTTGAAACATAGAAGTATAGAGTTTCAAGTCAGTGATCATGTGTTTCTCAGAGTTTCTCCTTTGAGCAGAGTGAAACGATTCGGAGTGGAAGGAAAGCTATGTCCTAGGTTTGTTTGCCCCTTTGAAATTTTGGAACGAGTTGGAGAGGTGGCATACATATTAGATATGACTCCAGGTTTGTAAGGGGTTCACAACGTATTTCATGCGTCCATGCTCCAGAAGTACGTATCGGATCCTGTTCATGTGTTGAGTTTTGAAAACCTGGTGTTGGACCAAGATTTCCCTTATGAGGTGAAATCGAATCAAATCCTAGACTGAAAGGATAAAGTCTTGTGGAACAAGACCATTGCCTTAGTGAAAGTGTTGTGGAGAAACATCAAGGTAGAAGAGGCAACTTGGGAGCTTGAGTCTATTATGCGGGATCAATATCATGAGTTATTCAAGTAAATTTTGAGGATGAAATTTTTGTATTATTACGTCCCAAATTTGCTAATAAGGCTTAGTGCCTTGATTAGCCTGCTGAGAGGCAATAATTGATTTAATTTTATTATTACGTGATTAGTTAAGATATATGTGCATTAATACTTCATTGCATGAGTTATAATATAATGTGAATATATATGCATGTTTAGCATAATTAAATATGCATGTGGGCCCGTTCTTGTTAATAAGGGAATATTTGTAATTTCATCCATCGAAGGTATAAATATGATTATGTATGTGCTATGCTTGAGACCACAATATTGTGGAGATATATTTCAGATGTGTGGTTCGAGGCGATCCTAGGAAGTGGATTAGCATAATAGTCACAACAGGGTCAGAACCCCGGCTTAGGGTGAGCCTAGGGGTATTTTGGGACCTTAGCATTTGTTCGGGATTTACCAGCTAACATGTAGTTATTTAGCGAGTATTTGGGTATGCCGGGATTAATTAGGGATTTATAGGAATACTCGAGGAATTAGTGAGAATGTGGAAAATGATGGATTTACTCTTGGTGGTATTAAAGGGCAAAAGTTAATTTAGGGGCAATTTGGTTATTTTCAAAGGATAGACTTGGACTTGTACCTTAGGACACTAGAACTAATAAGAAGAAACACAGTCTCAACCCTTCTCTCTCTCTCTCTCTCTTTAGCTTTGGGTTTTTTTGGTTGAAATTCAATGAGGAAAGCTTGGAATTAAAGGAAATTGAAGCTTGAAGTGTTTGGGTTTAGCTCAGGGTCGGATTCTCAGTAGAGGTTTTACCGCTAAAGCTCGGGTTTAGGGGACCGTGCTCAAGATCTCACTATACGATCAGATCGAGACTCAGGTAAGAACAAGCAAAAGGCCGACCAAACATGATTTGGAGGGCATGGAGCAGCGTGTACATGTTCGGCCTACCTGGCCGCCACGGTTGGGATACTTTTGTGGAATGGGTTATAAATGTTCAATTTTGTCACCTAGGTCGACTGTAAAGTTACTTTTGATTTGTAAATACGTCTTAAAAAATATCTTGGGTTCCCAATGTAATGCTTTTATACTTTTAATGAATGTTCGAACCTATTACTCTTAATTTTCATTAGATGAGTCTTTTTGATTTAATCACACTATTTAATCTAATACCTCGATTAGCAAGCCGATGGCACATTTTAAAATCACATGGTAATGGCACTAGGGAAGTAGGGAATTACAATAAGGCTTCGGCCGTGGCCTAGGAAATTGTTGGCTGCAGCTACTGTGTTCTGTCCCACAAGCCTTGGCCTGGAATAAGTCTAGCCGCGGCCGTAGTAATTTTTCCATTTTTTCAGTTTTCTTCAACTCCAGCCACTGACGGTATTTTAACCATAACTTACTGGATATAGCTTGGAATCAAACGATTAGAAAAGCTATGGAAAACAAAGAAAAATATCTAAAACTTGTATTTCTTGAGATAATTTCAAAAGAGCATTGAAAAATTATCAAAATCAAGTGTGAATTTTTAGACTTGTAATTTCAAGCTTAGCCATTGCTTGTAAAGCATCCCAAATTCATTAATTTCCATCCAAATGTCTTGGAAGTCCTAAAACACAAAATAAAATTATCAAACATATATAAGAAAATAAAGTGCATAATCATAGATAAATAATGAATTATAAATAAACAAATTCGATACTTATCAGATACTAATTATGTAACGGGTCTCAGAAAATGTGGAGATGAATGTAAATGTTTATTTTCATTAAGGCTAGCAGCCCATTTGATACCCTCATTACGCCTTTAAATAGGGCATGAATGGGTTATTTGTAGGGATTTGAAACCCTAGATTTTGGACTCCCATTTTACCTTGGAGCAAAAGTGTCATCTACCAAGCTATAAACCCTAAGGAGTTGATGATTCCGGCGAGCTTTTCCGTATACAAGTGACTCGGGGACTAGGCCTCGTTAATGGCCGAACCACGTAAAATCTTGTGTGTATTTTGATTTATTTCTTTCTACTAGCTCTCTTCTCTTTTTATATGTTGACAAAAAATTGGGTCAATAGATAGTAAGTAGTAATTGCACAATGTAATTACACCCAATTCTCATAGAGTTATGAGAATTGGAGAATGTACTACAACAAAAATGTGTTTAAATTGTTATATTATTTTATATAATATAATGTTTAGATGAAATAATGTGAACAATGTGTGTGTCACGTATTGTAACTTAATATTGAGAGTTACAAAACTAGACGATGTGTATATCCAATTGTGTAACATATTTTGTAGTTACAAAATCAGCTACAAATTTGTAACTTCCAAAATCACCCAATAATGTGTAGATTGAGAGTTACACATTTTGAGATTGAATTTCATAAGCCATAATGTTATATGGTTGCTAAAGATATGTTTTTAACTCCCATTATGTGTAATCATGTCGGAAAGGTATTGGGACCTTTTCAGAAAAGATGTAATATTAGGAGGCTGTAACAGCCTCCAAGCTGCGGCCAAGAGCAACCCAGGCCACGGCCTGGGAGTCAGAGGCTAACAGTCACGGGCTGGAATGTCCCATGCCGCTGCCTGGGGTGCTGGCAGCAAAATTCCATTTTGCTCTCTTTTTCAATTCAAACATTGTCAAAAGCCTAAGTGACTCCAAAATCTTCATTTTAAGTCCATAAACATCCAAATATTGGTAACAACCAAGGGAGGTGGTGGAATTTGAAATTCAAAGTGTGTCTCAAAACACTATAAATAGGAGCCTAATGCTCACTTGTAAGGCATACCATTTCTATCCACTAGAGCATTTGACTAGAAATACACAAAAAATGCTTGATAATTCCAGAGATCTATTTTCATCTTGTGAGTTCCCTTAGTGCTTAGGAAATAGGGGAAATAAGCTTTTGGGCGAAGGTCTTGAACCTTGTTCAAGTTGGTGATCCCCACTACTATACACTTTTGTTGTGTGAGTGTGAGAGTTCTTTCTATTGTTCTTGTTCTTATTCTTATTTTGTTCTTCTATTTATATTGTTTTACTTCTTGATTCTTCTTCATATATTTATTTGTATTGTAATGCTTAGAGTTGTACTTTCTATTGACTTTTTTTATTCTACATCTCGCTAGTTTTTTTTTAATCTTTTGTAATAGAGTTGTGTCTACCTTTCTATTCACCATCATCTTTCTCTATTTATTTGTATTTTTGTAATACATTTGTAACACTTATTTATCTATCATCTTGTCTATTGTAACTTTTTGCATAGAATTGTGTTTTGATTTTACCATTGAAGCAATATTATTTTCTCTAACATTATTAGCATTTAAAATGCGTCGTAAAAATCATTCAATGATATTTTTTATAATATGGTTGAATGGGGGTACCGTGGAAATTGTGGTACTTTCAACAACAATATTTTAGTGTCATGCCTAATGTTATTGTAGAACTTTTTATAACATTAATATAATGACATAGTGTTCCATTTTTGTTGACATGTTAAAAACGTTTTTCTCCATCATTTTGATCATTAAAAATATTTTTAATTATAATGTACATATTTTTTATAAAATATTAGGTAAATAAATTTGTCATTGAAATAATAATAACTTATTTTTCAATTAAAAAAATTGATTAATTTATTAAGTTAATTATAGTTTGTTTATTTATTATATTATAAATGCTAACATTTTATAGCAATTCAATTATATATAGGATAGAATGACAAAAAAAATTCATATCTAAATGAAATTAATTTATTAAATATATCTATACAAATACAATTGTTTTTTATTTCAAAAAGACAAAAATACAATTATTTTCACTTTCTAATTTTGCACAAAGAATAATTACATTTTTGATAAAATACTTCGTATTATCCTTCAAAAAGACCTTCCATGCCATAAACATCATAGTTCTTACTAGGTACCAAATGGATTAAATATGTTCTCAGATGTTGTGTTCTAGTATTTGTTATCAAGCTCTACATTTGCTGGCACCAAGTGGAATGTATAGTTAGACTAAATTTGCTCTCTATGATGTGATCTGTCTTCCACGAGTAGTTCTCTTGACAACACAATTGTTGATGACATTTTTCGTCAACTAAGAACAAGAGCAATTAAACTTCAATAAAATTAGGAAGAGACGAAGAAAAAAGAATTTTTACGTAGTTTAGTAGTTAAATCTACCTAGTGAACGAGTCACTTTTATTAAGATAATCTGTGTTAATGCCTGGAAGCAATTCCACATAGTATTGGTGTACAAGAATTGAGTGTCTCCCTTACAAATGAACAATCCTAGTATTTATAGACTGGGTTCAGAAATTCCTTCGCACTTTTTTAAGAAAGTTACAACAACATTACATTTTGAATTGGAAAAATAAAGAATCCCTTAGGAATAATGTTGACACATAACCAAATCCATGAATATAGGCTTTAACTATTTAACTGTAACAGTACAGTGTCTCTCGAACATAAACTTTAGAGCCTACAACATGATTTGAGTTAACACCTATCGAATCATCCGAGTCATCAACTTTTGATTTGTCGAGGTCAACATCTGGTCACATGTACACATGTGATAATATACGCACATATTTATTCTTCATTCAATTATCACTTTGAGCCTACATTTCAAGATAATATAATTTGTCTCAAAATTTGGGGTATAATGTTTTGCACCCTCAAAAGTATTTGGAAGAACCTTGAGAGAGAAACTTTTGAACTTCTCTTTCGGAAAATGTGCCCACCTACTACACACGAGTGAGTGTACGTGTCAGCTAGAGAATGGACAACTATAGTACTCAATTACTACAGCCTCTGGCCATGTCCTTTCACTTTTATCACAATTTTTTGAGATTGAACGATCTATTGGATCAATAGTAAATATGAATTAGCAGTCCTGATTATTCATCGTTTACATCCCTTTTGCCTATTTAAACCCTCTATCACCATCTTCTCCGTATTTTCATTTCCAAAAGTTGCATGTTTTCTTCCAAAAAGAAAAAAACTAGACCTCTTTCAATTCCTCGACTATTCTCCATTCTACAACGACTTTCAAAGGACTTCATTGTACAAGATTTTTCAATCCTCATTGAAGTTCTAACACCAACTACCTTTGATTAAGTTTCTTCATCATTCTCTCTTTTTTTATCATCAATATTCAATTTGCAAAAAAAAAAAATTAATATTTATGCTGTTCTTGAGGTGTTCTTGATAATTTTGAAGAAAAACTGGTGTTTCTATTTGATTTAATTGGAAGTTTTTCCATTAAAATGGTTTATTTCTGTTAATATGTCATATTCTTTAGGTTCGTGTAGTTCAAGGCATAGGGTATCAGAATAGGGTTTCCTTTCACACAAAACGATAATAACCCCTTTTTTGGGTAACTGTCCATTTTCCCTAGAAAATTGGAACACCCTAAACCCACAATAGATGGATTGGCCTTGATTCTTCAAGCCTATAATGGCCTGAATTATTTGAGATTAAAACCTCGTTATTTTAAGCCCATCTCGGCTCAATTTTTCGAGATAGATTTTTATCTTCTTTTCTATGTTTTTGGCCCTCACCTTTTTATTTAATGTTAGATGATGCAGTATTCCGAGAAGAATTGGTGGGGCCCAACTATGCCATACCATATCGGACTCCCTCTCCTCGAGCTGAGTCTTCATTTACGCAAAACCAAAGACTCATCTGAGAGCATATAGAGTGAGTAGAATGCGAGGACATAAGTGCCCATTTTTTACGTCAGATTATTGAGATCCAAGAGGGAAAAAGGGAAAGACTCTGATTGGCCATTCATCCCAAGGATGATCCTTTCCCTTATCATATTCCTTTAAACCATCTCCTAATAGTTACCATTGCATTTCACCCAAACAATTGTTCCTTCAAACTAATGGAAAACTCCTCCAGCCCTCTCTCTATCCGCGTATACCCCTACTCCACCCAAAGCATCTTCCCTCACCTATTCCAGTTGTGAATTCTTTGAAGCCAATTTTTATGAGAGCTCGATAAAAACCACCATACAAATTTTGGATATCGTGTCATCTCACGCCCTCAAACTTTCCACCAAATTGGTGTGCCGAGTTCCAGCACTTGAGGATAGGAGCAGTTATGCTCCGAGCGAGGATAAGCCTTATCGAGTATACAAGCTTGCAACTTGGAGTCATGAGCATATGAAGGCAAGGGCATTATTTACCTTCAATGATTACTTCAAGAAGTTTACCGGATGGGTCTACATTGACCCATTCCAGTTACAATCAAACTCTAATAGATTTCTTATAGCACTGAAGTCGCTATATTGGGAGATTAAGTGGCAGGGGCCATCGCCTTACGAGATTTTATATCTCTTTTTTCTTAAAAGCAACCCAGCTCGCGCTCGAGGCCGGGATGGGTTTTATTATTTGTTGAGCTATCCAAGAGAAAGGAAGCTCTTCAACGACATCCCTAATCATCCCTCAAACTTCAAAAAATAGTTTTTCTGGACCACTAGCCTCGACCAGTCAAAGTTTTATTCTTTTTATCGGATCTGTAAATATTAATATTATTATCCTAGGACTTTTGTTTTTATCTTTTAGATCAAACATTTATTTGTCTGCACTTTAACGCAACAAATTTTGACCATCCCAAGCCTACTTCGGAGATGGTAGACAGGCAAGATCAAATGTTTAAGCTCCCACACAATAGGAAGGCGAGACCACGGACGAGACAAGCTCCCATACCTACTCCTTGAAAACATGTTCTGCTTGTGTGGTCTGCTTGGTGAAGGCGAGACCACGAACCACTAAACCTCCTCAAAAGAATAGAAGAGGGGGTTTAAGTTCAACCCTTGTCATCACCTCCTCCCCTACTGAGCAGTCAGGCTCAAGGAATGAAGCCTAGGATGAGGCCTCCTTGAGCTCGAATGAAGGAGGAAAAGTAATCATTGACCAATCGGGTTGGTCTCCCATACTTCTAACATGAGGACCCAATGTTTTAATTTCTTTTAATAACCCTAATAATAACTTCATGACTTGGTCGGGGGTATACAACATATTACATAGGGAAGATAGTTTTTTATCAAAATATCAAACTATGTATAATGTAAACGAAGTATGGGAAGGTCTTTGGTTATAGTATGGCTCGAATAACTAGTAAGATTTCACTGAGTTGTCTCCCACATTATGAGGTGAAGGATCGGGACTAACAAAAGAACATACTCAAGTCATCAACATATCATCAAATGACTTTTCCTTAGATCCTTTTTCTTCCAGTTAGGCTCCCACCTTTATGTTATAAAAAATTTCTTACTAGTATTTATGCATGATAGGTATTACTTTTTCCTTTATATTGCAGGTGACTCAATGGACTTTGACCTCGAAATCCTCCTCTTTAACCCACCGAAACCTAAGGGGTCAAAACGAGGTCGAGTCTCCTCCAAAAAGGATATGCCTCCACCTCCACCTCCTAAAATGGCTAGCGTTATTGAAGACCTCCCAGCATAGGCCATTCAGAAGACCTTAGTGCAAGCATCTCCTCTTGCAGCCTCGGGGCAGGTTCCTCCTGCACCCTTGGAAAACGTTCTTCCTCCTACTATATTCACCTCCGCTCCCTCTACCAACAAAGGGAAAAAGGTGGTTGATTCCACCTTGAAGGCCAAACCTTATCAGTCTCCAACACCACTTCGTAAATTTTCAATCTCGACTTTTGAGAAAGATTTTGTTGTGGCCACTGCAGCTAGCGCCTTAGGAGCTGATCTTGGGTCAGAGGTTCTGAATCGAGTAGGTCGGGTCTACAGCAACCTCAAAGACTCCGACTTGGAGTTTCTGAGGAATGACAAGTCCACCTTCATTTTTGATATGGGTGAGGAGTTGATAGGGGTGACAAGTATCATTAAGCTTGAAATTATTCCTTATTATCTATCTCCTCTTTATTTTTGCTAACACTTGACGTTTTTTAAGGTCTTATTAGTCTCCATCGGAAAAACCACCTATTCATTACTCAGGTGGCGAACAGTCAAAGTTTGTTGTGGAAGCAAAGGCCACCCAAGTCAGAGTATAAGACTAGCTAAAGGCAGCAGAAAGAAAATTCAAGACCAACCTTACGGAGGTGAAGCGAGCTTGAGGCGAGGCGGTGGCCAAGTCTACTTCTGCAGAGGATGAAATTGAGTGTCTCAATGTCGAGCTTAATCATATGAAGGCCGAGCTTGAGGCTAAAAGGACCGAGTTTGACACTCAAAAGTCTGAGCTCAATCGTCTATAAATCCATAACGCTAAACTTGAGGAGGACTAGAAGGCCACCTTTGAGGTGATGGAGGAGGAAAAGGCACAAGTATAGAATATGGTCATATCAAGGAGTTCAAGACTAAGAAGGATGCCTTGACTGACATGGTCATGTATAGAATATGGTCCAAGAATCCTAACATTGAAATCTCCTTCTTAGGAGCCAAACAAGAGTCTTTCTTGGACACATGGCGAGCTCGCCTCAAAACTTAGGAAGTTACTGAATTCACACTCAGGAGGCAAGTGCCAATGAGGAGCTGGGTGACAAGGTGGACTCTAAAGCTTTCAAATGAAAAATATATATATATTTATTTTTCTTTTCTGGGCTTCAACCCAAATTTTGAAATGTAAATATTTGAGGCCTTTGCGGTTGAGACAATTTCCAGTTCGAATTTTGAAACTTTTTTATTTTCTTGTTTCAAAGTAGTTTTATTTTAAGAACAATTTATTGCTAATTTTTAAATATCTTCTTCACTTATGCTTTTATAATTGCATGCCCAAATTTACCAAGTGCTGAAATTTTTCGAGCTTACAATATTCGTAGCAGTTATAATACTTGCTTATCCATACAAGTAATGTTGAGACTCTAATGCAAGGTTATTCCCTTGCACCTACTTCCATTTTTTATTATATTATTTTTCCGAGCTCATGGTATGGTTATTTCTTGTACCATATATGCCCCATTTTAACTCCTAAGATTGTGATCTTAGGTTGTTTTGTTGAGCTGCGAGCAAAAAATTAAAATAGAAATAAATATGATTTCATTTATATCGTTTAAATAAGTAAATCACTTGGTTACAAAATAATAAACATCGTCCAAAATCTATTGATAATATGGTCATAGAGGTTCACCATTCCAAGCTTGTGGGACCAATTCTCCTTTCAATCGAGCTAGCTTATAAGTACCTGATCAGATGATGGATTCGATTAGGTATGGCCCTTCCAAATTCGACCCAAGCACACCTGCTGATGGATCTCTTGTATCCATAAAAAAAATCATCTGAGCACTAAGTCTCCCACTCTGAACTGTGTATTTTGAACTTGTTTATTAAAGTACCTTGTGGCACATTATTGATACAAATCATTTTTAAGCTGGGTGTCATCTAATTTTCTTCAAGTGGGTCCAATGACTCTTCGATTTGTAATTGGTTCGATTTCTTTTCATATGTCTCACATCTCCAATGATACTTCAACCTAGTGACAATGGTGTGTGCCCTGTTGAGGTTTGAGCTGTTGTTTTATAGGCCTATAGGAATTGTGGAAATATATTAGGTCATTTTCCTTTTGCTTCTTCGAGTTGCATTTTGATTGATCTTTTCAAAGTCATATTCACAGACTCGACTTGTCCATTCACATGAGGGTGTGCAACGAAGGACAAACTTTTTATAATCCCTTTTTTTCACAAAACTGTGTAAATAATTCACTATCAAACTGAGTTCCATTATCAGAGACAATCTTTCTTGGGATCCTATATCAGCACACTATATTTTTTACCACAAAGTCAAAGACTTTTTTGAGGTGATTGTGGTTAGTGGCTTATCTTCTGTCTATTTTGTGAAATAATTGATCGCGATCGTGACCACAACATAATTAACTCCACTTCATCCCATTGGTAATGAACCTATGAGGTCTATGCCCCTTACTGCAAATGGCCATAGGGGAGTCAAAATTGTCATCTTGGTTGGGGGAACTTGAGGTGTCGACACGAACCGTTGGCATTTTTTACAATGTTTAACATATGTGAATGCATCAGAATATAGTGTCAGCCAAAAATATCATTGTCTTATTACTTTCTTCGAGAGGCTATGCCTGCCTGTGTGATCTCCGCAAATTCATTCACGGATTTCTTCAAGGATTCTTCTTGCTTCGGGTGGGGTTACACAACGCGATAATGGCATGGAATAACTTCTTCGATACAACTTCCCCTCAAAGATTATATACTTTGGAATCTTGTGCAGTAACTTTCGAGCCTCATTCTTGTCTTTAGGTAGACTTCTGGTTTTGAGGTGGTTGATTAAAGGTGTCATCCATGTTTGTTGTGAATCGATCATTTTGACATCTGTCAGTTTTAGCTTGGTAATACTAGGTTGTGTTAGGAATTCTACAAGGACCATGTTTAATGTGTCAGCCTCCCTAGTTGTTGCAAATTGAGCCAACATATCAACGTTTGAATTATGTTCTCTTGGAACTTGTTTGAATATATAGTGTTCGAATGTGGTCTTCACTTTTTCTAGGTATGTTGCCATCTTTGTTCCTCGGGATTGATATTCACCTCGTACCTGTTTGACCACGAGCTGGGAGTCACAATAACAGTTTATCGCCATGGATTTCAATCTATGTCCGTCAGGGGTTATGAGTATAATAATTGCTCTAGTTCCGTTCTCATTCGATGACCCATCAACATAAAGTTTCCACAACTCTCGAGTTGGAATTATTACTTTCTCGTTGGATATGCTAGTGCACTCAACTATAAAGTCAGCTAATGTTTGGCCTTTGATCAGCGTTCTAGGGTGATATGTTATCTCAAATTGCCCCAGTTCGACTGCCCACTTTAACAGCCAATCTGATGGTTCTGGTTGGTCCGTGAGAAAATGTATGCGGTGTGCTTGGAAGTAAGGTCGTAACTTTTGCGAAGAGTGTACCAAACATAGTGCGAGCTTCTCCATTAAAGAATATCATGATTTAGCTCCTAAGAGTCTCTTACTAACATAGTACATCGGTCTTTGTACCTTTTGTCCTCCTGAACTAACGCAACACTAATTTCATGCTCGATTGTGGCTAGGTATAGGTACAATATTTGACCCAAAATAGTCTCAGATAAAATTGGTGGTTCCATGAGGTGTTTCTTGTGAGCCTGAAAGGCTAGCTTGCATTCTTCTATCAACTTGAATTTATTGTCCCCTTTCAAAACATTGAAAAATTGCAGAAATTTGTCAATTGATTTTGAGATAAACCTTTTTAAAGCTTTCATTCATCCACTTAAACTCTGGACATCCTTTTGTATTTTAGGTGTAGTAGTAGTAGTATGTTAGTTTTCATGATTATTGGTTCAATCCGGGACTTAGTTGGAAACTCATAGAAATAGTTATGGATTTTACAAGTTTAGCCTATAGTTTAGAAATATTAATTTTAATATAAGGTTTGATTAATATATTTAGTCCTAGAAATATTATTTATTATAACCTAAGGTTTAGATAGAATAATTAAGAACGTGACACTTGCCACATGTGTGTTTATTCAAGGATTTAAGGATTTAGATGAATAAATAAATAAAAGATAGATCTAGAAGCTTTAGATCCTTCCAGCAGTTGTTAGGATCATGTTTTACTCAGTCAAAGTTGTTTTAACAAACTTCAAGTGTGCTGAAAATGTGCAAAAACGTGTTTAAAATATCAGTGTATGCTGATATATTGCAGCTATAGGAGCCTATACATCGCTTATGGTTCATACAGAAAACACATCCACTTCGCACGAACGAAACCACGAAGGCTCGGGATATAGGGACAAGCGATATATTGCCTATAGGGGGCGATATATCGGTTGCCCTTATGTATTTTTGAAACTTTGTGGAACTAAATTAAAAGCAACCCTCAACAACTTAGATTTTCTCCTGAACGTTTTTGACCGAGTTCTGGGCATCTGTTGAACCGAAAATTCAAATTTATTCAATTAATATTCATTTATTTATTCTTTTTAAAAGGGGTTATTTTCACTCCTTGAACTCTATAAATAGGACCTAGTACTCAGCCATTTCATTCATCATTCAAGCATTCTTCAGAGCCTCCAAGCTGCTAAGTTTATTCTAGAGAGAAAACACTAGGGTTTTGGGATTAAAAGTTTTTCAATCTAAGCTTTTCTAAACACTTAGGAAGTAAGATAGAGTGATATTTCAGCATTGTGGTGTAGATCAAAGTTCTAGTCTATCAAGGGTATTCTTATCCTCAGGTTTAATTCATTATAGTTCTTTTATTTTCTTTCATTTTCTTTCAGATACTAACTTGTTATTATGGCTTAGGTGTTTAAGTTTCTTGAAACTTAAGGTGTTTGGTAAGTTTCTATCTTGATGGTTTAGATCTTCTTTTTCTCCATTTCTTTAGAAACTTATGATTCTTATTGTTTTATTTTAGGAGTTTTCCAATCTCGTACTTGTCTCCAATATCTCGGTTTTTTATAAGGAAAATAGGTTAGATTGTATGTGTTATGATATGTTTATATGCTATGTTATGTTTATGTATATGTTTTATGTTGTAGTCTCTTGGGAAATATAGTGTCTTAGACAGCAAATAAATTCCAAGATTTTTATTATTTCTGTATATTAGAGTTACGATTAAACTTACCTCGATTAGTAGACAGAAGACCTAGATGGTTTTATGACATATTGTAGTCCTATGTTTATATGATATACATTTTTACGTTATATGTTAAATAGTATATGTATTTAGTCTTATGATTTATGTTATGGTTTAGTAGATTTTCGTTGCTGGGCATTAGGCTCATTCCTTTTTATTTTAGACGGTGCAGGAAAATAAGCTTGGAAGGCGAGACTGATTCATGGCAGCTTTAGCATGTGTATTGGGAGAGGACTGAATGGATGGAATGCTGGAAAAGATTGAGGATGAAGTTATATTTTAAGTCTTTTTAATTTATGTATTTATTTTTCCGCATTTAGTATTTGAACAATTAATAAAAGATTTATGTTTTCTTAATATTTTAATGTAAATAACAATGGGATCCCATATTTTGGATTTTTATAAAAAAAGTTCTATTATTTTATGCATGTATTCCAAAATAGTAGCTATGTCTTAGTAGTTTTTAATGGTCCAAGGTCTTAGAATTAGTCGGGGCATTACATTTGCCTCGATTCCCCGTGCATTTACTATAAATCCAAGGAGTTTTCCAGAAGATACTCCGAATGAGTACTTTTGCGGGTTTAACCTCATATTGTATTTCCCGAGTATAGTGAAATATTTTGTAAGATCGGTAACATGGTTATTGGTGTGTTTGGATTTGACTAATATGTCATCCACGTATACTTCCATATTATTTCTGATATGTTTGGTGAACAAACAGTTTACCAGTGTTTGGTACGTTGCTCCAGTGTTTTTTAAACCAAAGGCATCACATTGTAGCAACATAGTCCTTTATCTGTCATGAAGCTAGTGTGTTCCTGGTCAGGATCATGCATGGCTATATGGTTGTATCCATAATAGGCGTCCATAAATGACATGACATCATGTCCCGAGGTTTCATCAACGAGCTGGTCAATCTGAGTCAATGAAAAGCAATCTTTTGGACACGGTTTATTCAAATCTGAATAGTCAAAATAGGTTCTCCATTTCCCGTTGGGTTTGGGAACTAACACCAGATTAGCTATCCAATATGGGTAGAAAGCATCTCTTATAAATCGACTGGCTTTTAACCTGTCCACTTCCACCTTCATAGCTTGCTTCCTCTCATCTTTGAGGATTCTTGTTTTTTGTTGGTTCAGAGGGAAGCTTTTATTTATATTCAGATCATATCCATGTGAGACCATGCAAAAACATCTTGGTTTTATTTTAAGAAGTGTGTTAATTACTATTTCGCCTCTGTAGCGAGGATTTTGCCAATTTTTATCATTTTTTTTATGTCCTTTTCATCGAGCTGGACATCTGCAAGTTCTTCGATCGGTCCAAGTTAAGCTTGATCCTCTCCCAGTCTAGGGTCGATTTCATTCTCGACCTCGAAAACTCTTTTTCTATAACTTCAATCACAACCAAGGCTTGGGCACTAGGTTAATCATTTCCTCTCATGGAAATGCTATAGCATTCCCGAGCTGCTAGCTGGTCTCCTTTGAACGTCCCAATTCCGCTTGGTGTTGGGAACTTGACCACTAAGTGTCATACAGATGTTGCTGCCCCCAGCCCAGTCAAGGCAGGACTTTCGAGAAGAACATTGTAGGAAGGGGGTGTATCTACCATTATGAACTCAGACATCTTATTCATCGAGACTTGGTATTCCCATAGAGTTACCGGAAGATTGATGGTTGTTGTGCTTGCTATCCCTTTTCCTCAGAATTCATATAAGGTAGTTATATAAGTCTTTAAGTCTTGAACTGATAAGCCCATTTTCTCTAGCATAATTTTATACAAAATCTTAACCAAGCCCCCATTATCAATTAGTAACCAGTGAGCCCTTTTATTGGCGAGCTGGATGGTGATAACCAAAGGGTCATTAAGCTGGAACTGTACATGAGAAGCATCTTCTTCTGTGAAAGTTATTGGAGCTCGGGGCTATGGAACATATGGTGAACCATCCTCATATTTTAGTTCTTTCATATATCTTTTCTGGGCATTCCTACTCATTCTGACTATATGGGACCCTCCAGAGACTGTTATAATATCCTCTACATAAATCGAAGGTGTCAATAATCATCTCGAGTAGGGGATGCTACAAGTTGAGGTGGTGGTACAGGCTGGGCTGGTGCCACTGTTTGATTTTGTGGGGCTTGCCCTTAGTTATTGCACCTATTTTGGACATCTTCCCAAGATAACCTCTCAAGATCAATCCTGCAATCCTGTCCTTCAACTGCCTGCATTATTTTGTCATACGGTTGATGTTCCTATGGAACCGACAGTACTTATTCTGATCCCGCTTTGAGTGTTTATTGCGCATAGGATCAGGTCGTCGGAATGAGACCTAATTCTCATTCACCAATATATTTTCTCCTGAGTCTCTATTAACTCATTATAAACAGTATAAATGGACATGTATTCATCTCCTTTTTTCTTCTTACTCCCTTCTGCCTTAGGATTATTTCCCTCGTTCTTGTGTTTCTTGGAAGAATAATCACTAGAGGGTTGTATAGCGCAATTGGAGTCGCTAAGCTTACAGGAGTGTTCATATTTATCATTGTAGTTATTGGGGCAGGAGGCGCCAACTAGAATGCTAACCTGACATCTTCTACATTGATAAATCTCTGCCCACACTTTGTGAACTCCACTATGGTTCGAACATGTTTTTGTTGCAAGTCGTCCCAAAAGGCACTTGCTGGCAAGATTCCATCTCGAATAGCCATCAAGTGACTACTGTCAACTACGTCTCGAGCTCGAGTGGCCTCAATATTGAATCTTTCAATATATTTTTTGAGTGATTCGCCTGAATGTTGTTGCTTGTTGTTCACCAGGGATGAAGTCTCCGGCTTGATTCTTTTTGCCTCTCAAAACTTCTTTTTGAAATCATTGGATAGTTTCTCCCATGATAAGATGGAATGTTTGCTGAATTTATCAAACCAACTTTTTGCTTCTTCCGATATTGTGTTCGGAAACATCATGCATCTGAGCTCGAAACCCACGCTACTGGCTCTCATAACCGTGTTGAAAGTGCTTAGATGACTACTAGGGTCATTACTTCCATCATCAGGCGCCACATGGGGTATCTTAAAACCACTTGGGAATGGTGTGCTCGAAATATGAGGAGCAAAAGTAACCAACTCCTCATCCGAGTCATAGGCATTTTCCTTGTTTTTTCCTTCTTGAAGAAGCCTAAATTGTTCATCAAGCATGTTATTCTCTCCTCAACCGAATCTACCAGGGGCAAAGCTTGTACTCCGGGGGTTGGTTATTTTCAGAGGAACTCCAACTCCTTGTTGCAGTATCGAGTTATCACTTTCCCATATAGTAGTTGTAAAGGCTCTCAATGTGCATTTAGATGAGCCCTCAGGTCGGGGTTTGGCTATTTGTACTACCCCCGATTCTGGTTTAGATGGTCTCAAAGATTGGGAGAATTGTTAACATAGTTATGGTAATTAATTTTTTCATATTTATAAACACTCACTAACCTACTAACATCTTTATTGTTAGTACGATAACTTCCCTTAGCAAAACAGACCACCCTTTGTTGTTGTTGTTGCTGGGCATATTTTGAGGTGGTTATCTAGGTGCACCCTGATCCCAGTGGCTGAGACCTCGATAAGTGGCTCCTTGAATTCTGGGGCTGCCTTGCTCCCTATTCTACTCCTGAAGGATTCTCCTGACTATTCCTGGGATTTCAATCTCCACTTGTACTTCTTGCGCTCCCAGCTGGCCTTTGTGGCGAAACATTTTGCGGTATATCTTGCACTGGAGATGGGTGTCTGATGGGAGAAATAGGATGTCATATAGGAGATGGTGGTGGTCTCTAATTGTTAGAGGTCAACCTCACAGGTTCTAGGTCATTACTCCGAGATGCAGCTCGGCTATTCCCAACATTGGTAGGGGCTTCCCTCGCCTGGTTAGTTCTAGCATGTGGCAGATTTTGATATGAAACCCGTGGTTGGCCAACTCTAGTGTTTACCCCAACTCCTCCTGCCTGGTTCTGTTGAGGCCTTTGTTCGGCCATTCGAGTCGAGTTATTTACCCGAGGTCGTCCCCTAGTCCTCCTTGGGGGTGCTTGGGCTTCAGCAGCCCTTCTCACTATTTCTTGATTTAATCGAGTAACTTAAGATAGCCTCTCTCAGGATTGTAATAATCCTGATGTGGTTGTCTTCAACTTTTGTGGGATCATATGACGTTGAAGATGCATCCATTCATCTTGAGTTTGGCCATTATTCATGGGTCTTTTGTTGGCCAGTCGAGGATGTTCCTCCCTTTGTGGTGTGTTTTCTTCTAAAATTTTGGGCAGTGATCGCCCACTTCAAGATCCAAGAACGTTACCAGTGGATACAACCATTTGTGTGATAAATACATATTCAAATGGGAGGTTCGACAGAATGCTTAATGCTCTTAACGAAAGTAGCAAACTATTAACGATGTTTTTTGTCAACTGAAAACAAGAGTAATTAAACTTCAATAAAATTAGGAAGAAAAGAAGAAAATAGATCTTTTACGTGGTTCAGTAGTAAAATCTACCTAGTCCACGAGTCACCGTTATTAAGATAATTTGTGTTAAAGCCTGGAAGCAATTCCACAGTGTTTTGGTGTACAAGAATTGATCATTCCCCTTGTACAAATTAATAATAAAAGTATTTATAGACTGGGTTCAAATATTCTTTCCCTCATTTATAGAGAAGTTACAACAACATTACATTTTGAATTTAAAAAATAAAGCATCTATTACGAATCAGGTTGACTAAATAAACACATAACCAAATCCATGAATATAGGCTTTTATTACTTAACTGTAACAACATGGTGTCTCTCGAACATACACTTTCGATCCTACACCATGATTCGAGCAAACACCTACAGCATCGTTTGAGTCATCAACTTCTGGTCTTTCTAAGTCAACATCTGGTCACCGACCAAACCTTTCGAGCTAACTCATCATTTTGAGCCAGATGGTGGCATGGTACCTGTATTGATAACATGTACACTTTTGATAATATATATACATATTTATTCTTAATTCAAGTATCTCTTCGAGCCTACATTTTGAGAAATTATAATTCATTTCAAAATTTGGGGTATAACATTTTGCTCCCTCAAAAGTATCTACTCGAACCCTGAGAGAGAAGGTAGGAGTCCACAAGTTTGAATAATTGTGACAAAGGAATCTGAAACATTTGCAAATTAAATATATGTGGAGAAGGTGCTTGAGCGAAATGCAGTGCTTGGCTCAGGTAGATATTTTAAGTAATCCTAAAAAGATACAAAATCAAGAGGATTTATTGTATAATTAATTATGAGGAAAATATCTCGGTCATTTAATTAATCATTTAAGCTTAATGGGTCAACTCTCACGAATTAGAATATTTATTACTAAACTAATTAGTTTTATTTTTATTTAAATTCAAATAAATGTGATTGTGACGATGTAAAAAGAATAGATCTTTGGTATCCGAAAATGATATTGAAATCTTGGTGCGTTTGGAAAGCACTTATGCTTTTCACCATACTAAGGGTGTGTTTGGAAAGCCACACTATAATTTGAATTTGGTGTAATTTGGCGTGTTTGTTTGAATATGTAATTACACAATAACTATGTAATTTGAGGTAATTGAGGGGTCCCAATTACACTCTTAAATTCTTATAGCCCCCATGAGAATTTGGTGTAATTACTAATAATATCAATTTTAAATAGTATTTATACATAATATTATTTTTCTGTGTAATTACTAACTTTTTAGCCATAAGTAATTACCACTTGATATCCAAATACACCTTGTATTTTAAAATATAGTGGAATTACTCAGATACGCAATTACTACCCTAGTAATTACACATTTGTTTCCAAACACTCCCTAAATAAATGTTATTTTAAACATGCAAAAACTATGCACAACAAATTGCAATATAGTACTTGTGACAATATTTTTATCCTAAATATTTAACTACTTATCATGAAAAAATTGCAATATAATCAAATTATCTTTATTGACCAAATAGCCACGTCAGTAGTTTGTTAGCCACATATGATAAAACTTAATAGAAATCCCACATTATAACACTGTGAATAGTTGGTGGTAATATTTAACGATTCGAAAAAATCAAGGAACACAATAATGTATGGGTGATAGTTCGTGGGGAAAAAATCCAAAATAACTTTTTTTAATTAAATAATAACAAGAACATTTTTGTATTATTATAGCTAGTAAACACGTGCACACTCTTTTAGATTTTTTTTAAAAATATGTTACGTAGGAGTTGAGATTGATTAAATATAGTGGTTAAGATGTTTACATGTTGACGTGCAAAACACTTAACGATTTTAACTTAAAGAGAAGTGAAAACATGAGATTGTGTAGAAAGCATCTAAAAGTGACTTTTGTTGGTCTAAAGTGATACAACGAGGTATCCAAATATTCCCAAAAAGGATGGTAGCATTTGGAGCAATTTTAGGACCATTGGAAGGGTCCAAATTCAGAGAGGGTGGCGATGCATCACCCCGTAAGTGACGTAGCATCGCCAAAAATGCGAAGGGCTTCAAAAGCCTTAGCAGGCGATGCATCGCCTGCTAGTAGGTGACGTATCGCCTGACAGGCGATACATTGCTTGAATGCAGGTGATACACCGCCTGGGTGATCTTTTAGGGTCGTACAATTTACGTAAAATTCTCCAAATGAAGTGTTTTAAATGATCTAATCCTAATAGTTAGACTTATGATGATGCCTACACTATTTATCCAAGATAGCGGGACATATTTATTTTGTAATTATGTCGTATCCCCATATATATGAGAATTATTTGTATTAAGTTTATGTAAATGCGTGATTGACTCACGTGGTTACCCAAACCTTTCCATGAAATTCCCTTATAAATACTGGGAATATTGGACAGAAACAGGCCCATTATTATGTAATACCAAAACTTTACCAAAATAGAGAGAGAGAGAAACAACAATAATATAGACTCGTGGACTAGGTGGATTTTAACCACTGAACCACATAAAAATTCAGTGTTCTTGAGAGAATTCATTTATTTTTCATTATGGTTTGTTAACCACTAATCTACCTTATTCTTTCTTAATACACTGTTAGCAAAAAACCATGTTAAAAATTTGGTGCTTTCATTGAGAGCGAAATTAGTGCTTCATAAAGATCCTAGTCGATTCTCATCATGGTGCTCACTCACTCAATGCACGATAATGAGATAGAACAGCTTGGTGGGCAGGAGGCCCATCATATTGCTGTTTCAAACGAACATGGTCCTGAGATCCAGCAGCGTCCGGGAAAACAATCGGCGGGTCATGGCGACACTGGGAGTTCGACATCATTGCCACCAAATCCAAATCCAGACTACCTAACTGCCGTCGAATTGGAAAACATGCAATTGAGAAGCCATCTTGCTAAGGAAAACAGGCAGATTAAGGAAGTTTTGACTCGATTACCCCCTCTTGCAACCGACGTTAATGTCAGAAAGAGGCAAAGTGGGTCTCACAAGTCCCACAGGAATAATCGATCCAAACCAAGTTGATCAGTCAGGACTGCCACCCCAAATTATCTACCTACAGAGCAAGATTGCTAGAATGCTCAACCCAGTGGCCCTCATAGGGGCCATTAGCATGTTAGTCGGTCAGTTAGAACCGCAACCCCATGTTCGGTGCCTCCTTCATAGGTCCCTTGAAATGCCCCTGGAAATCCACGGAAGGGACTGGGACAGGATCACAAAGACAAAATGTTCCAACAAACCCTCCTACATCACGATCGAACCGTCAGGCGCAGAGAACTAGAGACAATGGAGTAGAACATAGGCGAGCTAATTTAGTCTGCCCTGATGGAACAAGGATTGCCTCACCAATAAGGCATCCCCCGTCACCTATAAGACATCTGATGCCACCTCATCCTACACGGGACATTCCAGCTTATGGAGACAGTAGGAGAAATCCTCCCCCATCTGCAAATAATTACATCCCACGGACACGTATTGAAAATCCAGATCCTCAGCCCCAATCGCAAGCTGTAAGCTTCGCAAATGGGAGTTACTGGACCGAAATTCGTCGTAGTGGTAGGTCCGAGGGCAACCTAAGAAATCAGTTGAGTTCGACACAAAGCCCTCAGTATGAGTCAGACAATGGGACACAATTCAACAGCGATCTCTTTACTGATTTCTGTGAAAAATATGGCATTATGAAGAGTTTATCCTCAATATCATATCTGCAGCCCAACGAGCAGGTCGAGGCTGTGAACAAAACCTTAAAGGCAAGCCTAAAGAAGAGGTTAGACAAAGCCAAAGGACTGTGGCCTGAACAGCTCCCGCAAGTACTTTTGGCCTACCGAACTTCTCACAGAACCTCCACAGGGCATACTCCTTTTTCCTTAACTTGTGGAAGCGAGGTTGTGCTTCCATTCAAAGCCATGGTAGCCACACACAGGAAAAGGACATTCAACCAAGAGCATAATGATGGACTACATAACGCATCTCTCGATCTAATTGAAGAAAAATGAGAAGAGTCGCAGTTACTGCTCACCCATTATCAACAAAAAATCACTCACTATTTTAATTCTAAAGTTAAGTCACGTAGATGTCGATAGGGCGATCTGGTTCTCCGAAGGGTATTTCTAGAAAATAATGATCCCAAGGATGGTGTTTTAGGCCTGAATTGGGAGGGACCATATCAGGTCGTTGAGGTTTTGTGTGAAGGAACTTTCATGATAGCTCGACTGAATGGGGAAGTAGTCCCACAGACCCGGAACACCTTACATTTGAAAAAATATTATCAATAATACCACCATCAATGTAAGGCTTATTTATAAAACCATTTGATTAAATAATAGATGGATTATTAAATAATTTCCTTTTTAGATCGTATTAGTTCGTGTTCTAATGTTTGTAAAAGTAACCAAGAAAGTTTCTACATTCTGGTTACTTGGGGGGCATAACCCGAGGTTGGAAAAATTAAGCCTGATCAATAAGATTAACAAACTTAGAGCTTGGAAAAATTGATTATTCGATGTCTTTTTAAAGTTCTAATTTTCAATAAACCTAGCGCGAACTAAATTTGAAATCATTTAGAATCCTAGACGTAACCAGGTCCGAAATTTAGAAGCTTGGAAATATTGATTATTCAATGGCTTTTTAAAGTTCGAATTTTCAATAAACCTAGTGTGAACTAAGTTTAAACCATTTAAAACCCTGGCCTTAACTAGGTAAAAAAAAACTTAGAAATTTGGGAAAATTAATTATTCAAGGGTTCTTTAAAGCTTTAGTTTTCAATAAACCTAACAAAACTAAGTTCAAATCACTAAAAAATCCTGGATCTAACCAGGTTCGAGGCCTGATTCTTAACAAGTCTGATGCAAATAATCAAACAAAATTTGGGTATAACCAAGTTCGATAAAATATATCCCGATCTAAAAATCGATTCCTAAAATCTCAAGTGTACAAGTCTAAGGATTCATAAGCATCAGAGAGAGGAAAGGAAAGATAAATGGACCAAGAGATGGATGTATATTGAAATAAAGCAAGAAAATTATCTTGAGCTGAGCCCGAAGGCAATTGTTTAATACAAAAAAAAAATTGTTAAACAATTACAAATGATAAACAAATATAGAGGAGAGATCATTGAGCTCCACCACCTCACCCCGAAGATGTGACCTCCTCGCCATCTCCCACACGCCATTCTGGATGTATCGCCAGTCTCTGATGGTTCTTACAAGAGCCGAGCCTTGAATTTTGCAAGGTACGGATCCCACTGCTCGGGTTCCATGAAAGAGAAGTTCCCATCCGGGTTGAAGGCCCAGCAATGGTACAGCATCTCCTCCATGGCCGATGATGACGCCACCTTTTCTTCTTTTGTTGTGACTTTGGCCTCGAGCCTTTTTCCTCTGACCTCAGCAGTCTTGGCCTGAATTTGTACAGTTTGAGCTTGGGAGGCAGATAGTGGATTCTTTGCAGCCAGCTCACTTTCCTTGGACGAGGCGAGAGCAGCCTTGGCATCGTGCTCATTCTTTTGAGCAGCTGCCAAGGCAGCTTTGGCGGCTTGCTCGCCTTCTTGAGCTGCATTTAGGGCGGTTTGGGCCGCATTCAATTCGGCCTAGAGCTCATCATTTCTAGCCCTAGCACGGGCTATGCTATAATACTGGGCCAGGGCAGACTGCAAATTAACAAAACAAGTCAGAGATATACACCCACTCAAAAAAAAATTCACCAAGAAAGGAAAGAGAACATACACTGAGGTTCATCCCCATAACTGATTCCATAATGTTCTCCGGTTTGTGCTCCTCGGTGGTTTTCAGATCCTTCGAGCTAGCCTTATAGGCGTGCCCACCCATATTGCTCGCAGACTCATAAATGATACCCTGAAAGGCTTCACGGATCTTCTCCAGCTCCTGAGGATCTACTGGTATTCAGACACTGGGGGCTAGGGCCTCTGTTTGTGTCACTTGATCCTGAGGAGGCATGAATCGAGGTGGAGGAGGAGGAACCTTAGCGGCAACATAAGTCATCAGAACTGGTTCTCGAGCTGAGCTCGTGTCTTTCCCCTTGGCAAGGGATTTTGATGTTTTTCCTGCTATAGGGGGCCTTCTTCGTAATCCTAGGCCTCTTCACAATGGGGCCCGAGCCAACCTTCTTAGCTTGGAAAGCAGTTCGATGGTCAGAAGCTCCGGGTTGATCCATCTCTTCGCCTAAAAAGCACAAAGGGAGCTAGTTCACAAAATAAAGTTGTCAAAAACATATATAATGATAGACAAAACAATGATCCTACCCTTCAGGCTGGGGGAGGAGTCTATTATCACCAGCTCGGGCATTTTGACCAGGATAGGCATGACCTCTGGCCTTGGAACTAATGGAGGAAAAGGAGAGTCTACAGTTAATATATCTAGGATCCTAATGGGTTCAGGTTCAGGTCCTTCCTCAAGGCTGGATTCCTCTTCAGACTTTCTAAATCCAGGGGGAAATGCACCCTGGAGCAGGGTAGGCCAGGTCCTACTGTTGGTCCCATATTCCTCAAAAATGGTAGATATAAAGTTTAATCTGTTATCAACTACGACTATGCCCTTAGGATAACTATTGTCATGGCGTACCACTAGGTGGTCTACGCACTGGAGCAGGGTTGTATTTTGATACGAGTCATAAGAATGATGATGGATGAGCTGATTTGGATTAAAACGAACTAGCCTGAAATCGGAAATAACACTATCTAATTCCCTAAAGGGGTATGGGTTACCTTGGCCGGAGGGGCCAGCTGCTGCCCCTGGCGCAACTCGTTCAAGATTGGGTTACCGGACAGTTTTGGGAGCCTGCCTTTTTCACACTAAAGGCATCTCGTCCTCTACATCTTCCTCATCCTCAATGGCCGGTAAGGTCTCTTGAGAGGATGGGTGCTCAGGGATCGTCGGAAGGGTAGCCCAGGTCCTCAAGGACAATGCTTGACCTTCACCACTCAACTGGCAGGCCAGCATCGTGATGTCATTCACGACCTAGCGATTTCTCACTGGGGGGAAGCCCAAACAACTTCTCATACTGACCCCCGAGAGTAACGAACTTTTCCGTCCTTGCAAATATGGCTGCACGAGAGACAAATTCAGCTAAGACAAAAAAAAATGTATATATCTTAAAAGGAATAAAAATTCACGAGCTGAATTCACAAGGATGGAAGACTTACGAGGTCGGTTGAAGTAATGGTGTTCGCACTTCCGAAATCTATTCGATATAAAGAACAGGTCTTTGTAGTCGTTTCGATGATGGAGGCCGAGTTAGGGAATCGCCTGAAGTAGTAGAATCTGTCATTGCATCCCCTCTGGTCGAGGCATGCCTTGGGGAAGAAGAAATAAAGAATGTCTGGTTGAGTGGGGACCTCCCACTCGTGTTTCAAGAACAAATACTTCAGCCTTGCCAAAAGTCTATATGAATTTCGGGGGAGCTGAAATGGAGCCAGCTTCACGAATTTTAAAAAATCTGCGAAGTACTGATCAAGAGGAAGGAAGGCCCCAGCCTTCAGGTGTTCATCACTCTAAGCCGCAAAGTCATCTTGGAGAGGGGAGCAGCTCCATTCCCCTTCGAACGTAGGTCGAACGAGGAGAGTTTCAATTCCGACCTCTATATTGTGGCTCAAAATAATCTTGTTTACTCTCCCCTGAATCGTGATCTTCGAAATGATACGCTCAGCCTTAAAGTACGTGTTGGGATCGACCACGATCTCCTTCTCCACCACCGGGCCGAAGTGCGGGATGGGAGATTCTGGGGCGATCTGCTTCCCTTTATTCTTCTGCTGAGAGGACGAGCTCGAGGCATTCTTCTTTGGGGCATTCTTCTTTTGAGGAGCCATCAGATGGCCTAACGACAAAATGGCCTAGTTAGTAGGCGACCTAAGAGGATCTAAAGCTATGTCGTGAGAGTACAAAGGAAACAGTTTGATTTTGTTATACGAGCTAAGGTTAGCCTCTGTCCCATCGCGTGATGCCACACAATTTCCTAAGCTACGTACCATGGTTTCCTAACAGACCCTTGATATTTAGGGATCCGTGTGTCAGAATATCAGAACACCACTTTCCTTGGGAGGCGGTTTAGTGCAAAACCACCCAAGAAAATGTAACCACTAATTTCTCTAGTTCTAAACCTAAAACCCCTTCATTTCCTTTACCCCGAATGGGTATTCTTTAAATTAATTCACCATTAGAGTTACCCATATTTACCCAGAAATTTCCCAGTTTTATGAACATCTTATTTCTAAAACATTTTTGGACTTACTTGTTGAACCTAAGAAAAAACCTAATCCCTAAGAACATTTAGAAATAGCCTAACAGTAACTACAATGAATGTTGCGAATGAGCATGGTGAAGAACAAAAATTCCATTGGATAAAAAAAAAAGTTTGAAAACTAACGGATGAGATACTTACAAGAAAGTATGATTCGCAGACTGGAAGGAATAGACTCGGCAATGGGAAGCTCCTAGAGAGCTTCTAAATATCTTGGCACGATGAGTGGTTTTTGGGATTTCTGGGAGAGAAGAGAGGCTTGGAAGTGCAGAAAAGGAAAAATTTTAAATGAAAGGTGGTGTAGTTTGAAGTTTGGCCATCCTACTTATATGTAAATTCTATAAATTAATATGGACCATCCACTTGGGTTAGTTCAAGATCCAAGGGCTAAGATTAAATAGACCAAACGATAACAAAATGGTGACAAGACAATTACTGCAGTCCTCGAAACCCGAACAAACGCGAATTGTGGTGCACCACGTGTTCAGTACTCAAGTAGTAGGCAAGCATGATTTTATGTAACAGAAGTCTGAAACCCCTACAGTGTAGGTCAGAAAGTGACTATGTCATACATGAGAAAGAGCTTGGGGGGCAAATGTTGTACCCTAATTTTAGCCCAAGTTCATTCACTCAGCTCGGGTACAATTGGCAAATAAATATACAGAGAAATAACCATGGGAATGATATCTGCTTATTATCTACGTGGACGGCTCGGGTTTATGTGGTCATACATGGTGATAGGTGTCACCCAAGCTAAGGATGCAATGGCTATGAAGCGCGCGCTCAGAATATTAAAGTAGCTGTCGAAGCATGAGCTTGGAGGAGATACCCAGCTCATGGTAATTCTAGAATATCGCATACCGAGGGATCCCCAGAGATTCGGGATTTGTTGATACGCTTATTCATGACCAGGCTGTCATATTTATTATCCGAGATAGCAGGACATGTTTATTTTGTAATTAAGTCATATCCCCATATATATGGGAATTATTTGTATTAAGTATAATTATTATCTAAATGCATGATTGACTCACGTGGTTACCCAAACCTGTCCATGAAATTCCCTTAAGAGAATTCATTTATTTTTCATTACAGTTTATTAAGCACTAATCTACCTTATTATTTCTTAATACACTGTTGGAAAAAGAATCGTGTCAACAGTTAGTATTGATGATTAAATGTATCTAATTTCATCTTATCATCATTTAATCATTTAGTTATTTATATTCAAGATTAACATTCATATCATGAACATGTTTATTTGATTATCAAGAATTGCTTTCATACTTTGAATTTGAATCTTGATCAACATCTAGGGTTTGGAATATTGCATTATTATCATTATTCATTATTGAGTTGCAATTATTAAAGTCATATATTTCCAACAGTAGGTATAGTGAAAACCTTTTGTATTATATGAATTTAAGTTAAGGTATATAGAAAACCAAACATTCACTACTACAAAACTGTACATAGGCAACACACATGAGACAACAGTTTTCGTACAACTGTTGTCTCGTATCAAAATAGACATGTGACAACAGTAGCTCTTGAACGATTCTTATAATTCCTTTAATATTTTCATTTTTTTTTCTATGTTTTGAAGAGTGCTTGCTTCCATTCACGATTTGGGTTTCTATGAGTTTTGCTCTGTTTTGGTTTCGTTTCCATTTATATTGTTTTCTTATTTTTGATTTTGTTTTTATGTGAAGACTAGGCTTTATATGGTTGTTAGTTTTAACTCTGAAAATCATTCAGGATCTGAAAAGCTATAGAGGGTTATAAGAATCTCTTGAACAATGATATGGGTAAAGAACCTGACCATATTACCATTTGTAGAAAAGATTTCTTGAAGTTGTTGTTTCCTACAAGAGGATAATTGGATTCAATGATATCTTGTGGTTTTAAATTATTAACTAATGATTAAAATATCATTACAACTATACGTTAACTGTCTTCCATCTTAATGCATTTAATCAGTAGAATAATGAGCTGAAAACTTCATTGTAGATTTCATATTTGTTGGTGAATTGTTAAATTGTGCTTACGCTTCATTGAAATGCTCTTATAAGAAATAAATACTGACTGGCAAAGAGCTGCAACTTGGTTGCTTGTTTCAATAGGCTCACATTTTCCTGACCAAGTAAGTGTGTTGTTGAAACTTGTCCTGTCTATTTTCATAATAGGGTAGTTTTGAACGGTGCCCACACATTGAACAATAATGCTTATTGTTGTTTATTTTTCGTATTTGATGATTTCTGATATGTCTCAACTAGTTTATAGAATATAAGCTCCAACATATGACATATTTACTTACTTTGCTTGTGCAACAGTTTCCCTTTATCTGTTTTTTCTTTCATAGGCTAGAGAATAATTTAGTAAAAGAATACATTTATGCTTTAATTTTAAGATCGGGTTCTTTCAAAATTAATATTTTGTATCATGTTTGAGATCTTGTGAATTTTATAATGAAAATTTGGCAAAGAGAAATAATAGGTGATTAGGAAGATCATGTCCTCATGTGTTAAGCATAGTGTTTCACTAGTATATCAGATAACTATACAAAGGTTCTAAAAATAGTATATTATAGTTGGAATATAAGTCACTAGAAACATATAATTTTTGCATTAGCATTATACATACATTTATATTCTTAATGTTGTATTATATCATTGTGGTTTTCTGAATAAATTAATTTATTTTGCTATAGTTGGGTGACTATGACAATTTGATTTTGATTTTTAAAGCTATTAAGGTGAATTACAAATGATGCACTATACTCTGTCATTGTAAAGATTATATTAGTGACTCATTACATATCTTATTTATTCTACTTTTGATTTTTTGTTTAGATTTCTGATGTGCATCTTGCATATCTTATTACTTTATGATTGTTGCTTGTAGATTGCTTATGTGAATTGTAATTTTTCTTGATATGTAAATAACCTCATCGGTTGGATATAGAAAAAAAGAATGGATGACTTGTAGTATATATATTGTTTGCTCTATATTATTTCTGTTAACTGTTTATTAAATATGTCACTACTACAAAAAAGACTTTTTAGCGAGTCCTCTATTTGAGAGCCTTAAAAACTGAGGTTTTTTAGGACTCGCAACGAATATTTTAAGGACTCGCATTGCTAGTCCTGAAAAGTTTTATTTTTTTATTTAAAAAAAAAAAGAATTGGTGGGTTTTGAATCCCAAAGCACAGTGGTTGTCGGCGGCGGCGGGGCTGAGGCGCCACCATTCAAAGGTGGTGAATCAAAAAACAAACTATTGAGTTTTAAAGCCCAAGCAAAGGGAAATGTCGTGGTGGCGGTGGTTTTGTTTGAAATGGCTCAAAAAAGCTTGGATCTACGCTTGAAGGTTCAAAAATCACCATGGATTCCAGCGAGCATTGACTTCCAATTCCAGTGACCATTGAGTCTGATTTTTTAGTGGGTTTTGAAGCCTAAGAAGCAAGGAGTATGGTGGTGGTGGTGGTTAGAGGTGGCGGGAAAGTGCTTGGAAAGTTTGGGACAAACCCATGTGTTGACGCGGTTTTTCGCCAGTAGTGTATTAAGAAATAATAAGGTTGATTAATGCTTAGTAACAAACCGAAAGATGAAATGAGTTCACAAGAACACAAAGCTTTTACGTGGTTCAGTGGTTAAAATCCACATAGTCCACGAGTTTATATTATTGTGTTTCTCTCTCTATTTTGGCAGAGTTTTTGTATTATAGAATAATCGTCCTTCTCCCTGTCCAATATTTCCAATATATATAGAGAAATTTCATGGACAGGTTGGGTAACCGAGTGAGCCAATCATGGATTTACATATTTATTACCTTTAATATAAATTATTCTCATTTATACCAAGATATGATTTGATCACAAAGTAAATGGTCTCCTAATATCTGGGACATTAAATACGACAAGCTGGCCATAAGTAATCATATAAAAGTACCCAAGTCTTTGGAGATCAGTGGGTACACAATATATTTGAGTTATGACGAGCTGAATATTTCTCTGAGCTCGTACTTCGACAACCATTTGAATATCATGAGCTCGCGCTTCACAACCTTTGTATCCCTAGCTCGTATGACCAATGTGCAAACATTGCTTCCCACGTGGATAATAAATGGATGCCTTGGTTCATGTCGTCACCTTCTGACCTACACAGTAGGGATTTTTAGACTTCTGCTGCATTAATTCATGCCTACCACTACTCGAGTTCTGGACACATGGTATACCACAACTGGCATCTGTTTGGGTTTCGAGGCCTGCAATAATTATCTTGTCACCTTTTTGCCGCCATTTTGTCTTTTTAATCCTGACCCTTAGATCTTGTACTAACCAAATCGGATGGCCCAAATTAATGTACGCCGTTTACGTATAAATAAGGTAGCCAATTTTCAGATTTCACCACCTTTCATTTGAAGTTTTTCTATATTTTCTCTCTTCTGCATTTCCGAATCCTTCTACTTTCTCGGAAAACCCAAAAACTGTTTGTTGCACCAAGTTACTCAGAAGTCTTCCAGGAACTTTCTCCTTAAAAGTCTACTTCTTGTTATCGAAGAACATATTGTAAGTACCTCATCTTTTGGTTTTGAAGAAAAAAAATTTACTGGTCTTTTTGTTCTTCACCATGCTCATCTGCACTTCACCGTAGTCAATATTAGGCTATTTCCCACCTATTTTTAGCGAATAGGCTTCGACTTAGGTTCAATGGGTAGGACGTAAAATATCTTTAGAACTACGACATTCATAAAACTCGGTAATTTCTGGGTAAAGTTGGGTAATCCGTGCTGAATTTAGAAAATACCCATTCGAGATATAGGAGATGAAAAGTTTTTAGGGTTCAAACCAGGTTTCTTAGGAATCATGCTTCTTGGGTGGTTTTGCACTAAACTGCCTCCCAAGGAAAAAAGTGGTCCGATATTCTGACACATGAATCCATAAATATCAAGGGTCCATTAGGAAACCGAGGCGGGTAGCTTAGGGTAGTGCGTGGCATCACGCGACGGGGCTGAGGCCAACTCAGCTTGTATATCAAAAATAAAACATTCCCCTCCATTCTTCAACGTCGAAACCTTTAAATCCTCCTAGGTCGCCTACTAATTACGTCGTTTTGTTCGTTAGGCGATCTGATGGCTACCAAGAAGAAGGCATCCAGCTCATCTGCTCAGTAAAAGAACAAAAGGAAGGAGGTCACCTCTGAATCCCCCATTCCCCACTTCGGTGCAGTGGTGGAGAATGAGATGGTTGTTGACCCCAATGCCTACTTCGAGGCGGAAAGAATCATATCCAAGATTACGATCCAGGGGAGGGTAAACAAAACCATCCTAAGCCACAACATTGAGGTCGAGAGTGAAGTTCTCATTGGCCAACCTGCTTTTGAAGGGGAACAGAGCTGCTCCCCTCTCCAGAATGATTTCGCGGCCTGGAGTGACGAATACCTTGAGGCAGGAGCCTTTCTCCCCTTCGACCAATACTTCACGGACTTTCTGAATTTCGTAATGTTGGCTCCATTTTAGCTCTCCCCAAATTCTTATAGGCTTTTGACGGGGCTAAAATACTTGTTTTTAAAGCACGAGTGGGAGGTCCCCACTCAGGCAGATATATTATATTTCTTCTACCTCAAAGCCAGCCCGGAATAGAGAGGTCGAGGTGACGGACTCTACTATCTCACTAGATTCCCCAACTCTTCTCCCGTCATTGAGCTCCCAAGCCACCCCAACGACTATAAAGTCTTGTTCTTTATGTTGAACGGGTTCCAAAACTGTGAACACAGATACTTCAACCATCCTTATAAGTTCCTTTAATCCCTGACTTCAACTCGTGAAATTTTATTCTTTCCAAAAAAATTTCCCTGTACATGTATTAACTGAGTTTATTTCTCGTGTATCCATATTTGCGAGGACGGCGAAGTCCGTGACCCTCGGGGGTCAATACGAGACTTTGTCTGGGCTCCCACTCAGTAAGAAGGACTACTGCCAGGTCATGAATGATATCACAATGCTGTCATGTCAGTTGATTGGGGAAGGCCAGACGTTGTACTTAATGACCCGGGCTACCCTCACAGTAATCCATGAGCTCTCGTCCTCTCAAGAAGAGGCCTTGCCGGTCATCGAAGGCGATGAGGAAGAGGACGATGTTCCTCTTGTGCGAAAGAGGTGGGTTCCCGAGGCTATTCGGGAACCCGATATAGTTAGAGTTGCGTCAGGGGAAGCAGCTGGCCCCTCCGGCCAAGGTAACCCATACCCTTATAGGGAACTAGATAGGGTTGTTTCCAATTTTAGGTTAGTTAGATTTAACCCAAATCAGCTCGTCCACCATCATCCTCACAACCCAGACCGTAATATAACCCTACTCCAGTGTGTAGACCACTTTCTGGTGCGTCATGACCATAGTTACCCTAAGGGCACCACTGTAGTCGACAATACCTTAAATTTTAGGTCCTCCATCTTTGAGGAGTACGGGACCAACTGTAGGACCTGGCCTTCTCTGCTCCAGCGAGCCTTTGCCCCTAGATTTAGGCAATACGTAGATGAGTCCAGCCACAAGGTAGAACCTGAGCATGAACCTCCTAGGATCCAAGAAATACTAGTCGTAGACTCTCCCTCTCCTCCAGTAGTCCCAAGGCTAGAGGTCATGATTATAGACTCGTACCCCAAGCCGGAGGGTAGGATCTTTATTTATTTTCTTTGTGTTTTTGACAACTTTAGTCGTGCACTAACGCCCTTTGTTCTTCTTAGGCGAAGAGATGGAACAAATTGGAGCTCCTGACCTCCGTACGGCCTACCAAGCCAGGAAAACTGGCACGGGCCCCGTCGTGAAGTGGCCCAGATTTACGAAGAAGGCCCCTCCGATAGCAGGAAATGCCTCAAAATCCCTGCTAAGGGGAAATGCACGAGCTCGATAGCTCCGATGTCTTTCGTTACTGATAGGAGGGTTCCTCCTCCCCATCCTTCACCCTGATTCCCGCCTCCCCTAGCTGCCCAAGTGATACAAAGTGATCCTCTAGCTCCCCCTGTCTCAGCTGCAACCGTCCGAATACTAGTAGATCCCCAAGATCTAGAGAAAATCCCTGAAGCCTTTTGGGGAATCATTAATGAGACGGCGAGCCATATGGTAGGGCATGCCTATGGAGCCAACTCGAGGGACATGAGGACTATAGAGGAGAAGAGCCTAGAGAACATCATGGAGTCTGCCATGGGAATGAGCCTCACTGTAAGTTGTCTTCCCTGTGTGAAAATCTTGTTCTCTTTCTCTCTTTTTTTTTACCAAGGATATCTCTGACTTGTTCTTTTTTATGTTGCAGTCTGCCCTGGCTCAATATCGTAGTATAGCCCATGCTAGGGCTAGAAATGATGAGCTCAGAGCTGAGTTAAAGGCCGCCAACACAGCCCTGGCAGCCACTCAAGAAGCCAAGCAAGCTGCTCAAAAGATCGCACATGATGCCAAGGCGGCCCTCACCTCATCCCAAGAAAATGAGCAGGATGCAAAGGCTGCCCTGACTGCCCTCTAGGATCAATTGGTGCAACTCCAGACCGAGGTGGGCGAGATCAAAGCTAAACTGCTCGAGGCCGAGGCCGCAGTCAAAGAAGAGAGGGCGGCCTCATTGTCGTCCATTGAGGATATGTTGTACCATTCCTAGGATTTTAACTAGGATGGGAACTTTTCTTTCATGGCTCCCGAGCTGTGGGATCCGTACCTTGAAAAATTCAACGCTACGATTTTGCAAGAACCGTCTAAAATAGGGGATACTTCTGCGGCATGCAAGCGGGATGGCGAGGAAGTTACATCCTCAGAGCGGCCTGGAGGAGCTCAGTGACCCTTTTTCCTTTTGGGTGTTTTTTTATTATTTGCTTGTAAACAATTGCCTTTGGGCTCAATTCGAGGTTTTTCTCCTCAGGATAATTGAATTTTCAATTTATATATCTAACTTTTTATCTATTTAACATTCCTTTATCAGCTCTCATGTTTATGACTCCTTAGACTTGTTCATTCGAGATTGTAGGGATCGATTTTTAGATCGAGATAGATATTTTGAGCTCGGTTATATCCAAACTTTATGTGTTGATTTATGTCATACTTTTTAAGAATCAAGCCTTGGATCCGATTATATCCAGAATTTTATATTTTAAACATAGTTCGTGTTAGGTTTATTGATAACTCGAGCTTTAAAAAGCCTTTAATTTTAAACAATTTTTCCAACTTTCCATGTTTTGTACCTGGTTATATCCAGGGTTTTAAATGATCAAAACTTAGTTTAAACTAGGTTTATTGACATCTAGAGCTCTTAAAAATCCATTGAATATTCTATTTTCCAAGCTTCTAAGTTTTGGACCTGGTTGAATCCAGGGTTTCAAGTAATTTAAACTTAGTTTGTGCTAGGTTTATTGACATCTCGAGCTCTTAAAAAGCCGTCAAATAATCAATTTTCCAAGCGTCTAAGTTTTTGACCTGGTTGTATCTAGGGTTTCAAGTAATTTAAACTTATCCAATGATCTTATTCTAATCCACCTCAGGCTATATGCCCCCCCAAGTAGCCAGATTGTAGAGACTCTCTTGGTTGCTTTTACAAACATTATTACACGAGCGAATAAAACATTAACAAGAAAAATTATTTAATAATCCATCTATTATTTAATTAAATGGCTTTTACACTTAAGCCTTGCATGGATGATTTTACTAATGATAATACTTTTTTAAATGCATGGCGTTCTAGGTCCGTGGGACTATTTCTCCATTCAGTCGAGCTATCTTGAAAGTTCCTTCACGCAAAACTTCCACGATCTAATATGGTCCTTCCCAGTTCGGGCCTAAAACACCTTCCTTGGGATCCTTATTCGCTAGAAAGATCCTTCGGAGAACTAGGTCGCCCAATCCAAAACTATGTCTCTTGACTTTAGAATTAAAGTAACGAGTGATTTTTTGTTGATAATGGGCGAGCTGTGACTGCGAATCCTCTCATTTCTCATCAATTAGGTCAAGAGATAAGTTAAGTAATTCATCATCCCGTTCCTGGCTAAATTTACTTTTCCTGTGAGTGGTTACCGTAGCTTCGACTGGAAGGACGGCCTCGCTTCCAAAAGTTAAGGAGAAAGGAATGTGTCCCGTGGAGGTCCTGTTAGAAGTTTGGTATGCCGAAAGTACTTGCGGGAGATTTTCGGGCCGTAATCCTTTGGCCTCATCTAACCTCTTCTTAAGGCTCGTCTTTAGGGTTTTATTCACAGCCTTGACCTGTCCATTGGCCTGTGGATACTCTACTGAGGATAAACTCTTAATAACGTTGTATTTTTCACAGAAGTTAGTGAAAAGATCACTGTCGAATTGGGTACCATTTTCTAACACGATCTTTTCAGGAAGCTCAAATCGACATACAATGCTCTTCACCACAAAGTCCAGGAATCTCTTTGAAGTGATGGTTGCCAAAGGCTCGGTCTCTACCCACTTCGTGAAATAGTCGATTGCCACCACTGTGTAACGAACTCCTCCCTTACCCATTGGTAGGGACCCTATTAGGTCGATTCCCCACACCGCAAATGGCCTCGGGGATGAGATCATCGTTAGCTCGACTGAAGCAGCTCGGGAAACTGTGGCGAAGCGCTGGCATTTGTTGCATTTCTGAACATACGAGATGGAGTCTTTCGTTAAAGTGGGTCCAAAATAGCCCTGCCTCAATATTTTCAATGCTAGGTTTTGCCGCTTAGCATGATCTCCAAAAAAGCCTTCATGAATTTCTTGCATAATGGTTTTAGCCTCCTCAGGCAGAACACACTGTAGGAGAGGCAATGAATGACCACATCGATATAATGTCCCATCCACTATCACATACCTCGGAGCTTGATAGAGTATTTTTCTTGCATCCTTTCTTTCCTCAGGTATCCTTATGTCGATCATCTCGACCTCTACCGTTTTTTTGTCACGCTCGGACTCTCCAAGAACTTTACTGGCACTACATTCAAGGTCTCAAATTCCTTGGTGGTGGCAAGCCTTGCCAAAGCGTCAGAATTAGAGTTCTTCTCGCGAGATATCTGTTCAACAGTACTGTACTCAAATTCGGATAGCTCCCCCTTCACCTTAGCTAGGTAAGCCACCATCTTGGTGCCTCGAGCTTGATACTCCCCCAACACCTGATTAACCACGTGCTTAGAATGCTATAACACTATATGGTCTTTGCTTTGAGCTCCTTCGCCACTCTCAATCCAACTAGTAAGGCCTCATATTCGGCTTCATTGTTAGACGCTTCAAATCTGAATCATAGAGCTGTATGGAATCAATGACCTTTTGGGGAGATTAATATGATCTAAGCTCCTGATCCATTCTCGTTCAATGATCCATCTACGAATATTTTCCACAACTCTTGCACCGGTTCCCTCGGAAGCTCCTCTTGAAATTCGGTGCATTCAGCCACAAAATCAACAAGGGCCTGACTTTTGATTGAGGTCCGTGGCACGTACAATACCTCGAACTAACTGAGTTCAACTGCCCATTTTAAAAGACGTCCCGATGTTTCAGGTTTTTGCAATACCTGCCTTAAAGGTTGGTCGGTCATGACGTTGATTGAATGTGACTGGAAATATGGCCGGAGCTTTTTGGAAGCCAATATTAGACTCCATCTTCTTTATCAGTGGATACAATGATTCAACTCCGAGAAGTCTCTTGCTTATATAATACACCAGTTTTTTAGAACGGTCTTCTTCTCGAACTAACATGGCGCTAACTACATTTTCTATCACGACCAAATAAAGGAACAGAGGTTCTTCAGACATAGGCTTAAACAATACTGAGGGCTCGGCCGAGTGTGTTTTTAGGTTGGGGAATGCTTGCTCGCACTCCTCAGTCCATTCAAATTTCTTGTTTCCTATAAGCAAGTTGTAGAATGGCAAGCACTTGTCAGCGGATTTTGAAATAAAATGGTTTAGAGCTGCCACATTTCCAGTCAGGCTTTGAACTTCTTTACGCGACCTAGGCGAGGGCATTTCTAACAATGATCTGATTTTATCAGGATTCGTCTCTATCCCCATTGTATTGACTATGATTCCTAGAAATTTTCCCGATGTCACTCCGAATGTACACTTCTGGGGATTCAGCCCCATATCATACCTCAAGATCTCAAAACGTTCTTTCAGATCGGATACATGGTTTCCAGCATTCTCGGATTTGACAAGCATATCGTCAACATATACTTCCATATTTTTTCCGATCTGATCAAAAAACATTTTGTTGACTAATTGCAGATAGGTAGCTCCAGCATTCTTCATCCCGAAGGGCATGACTTTATAACAATATACGTTAGTTGGGGTCATAAAGCTAGTATGATCTTGGTCCGCAGGATTCATCGCGATCTGGTTATATCCAAAATACGCATCCATAAAAGACATGAGCTCGTGACCCGTCGTGGCATCTACCAACTAATCAATCCTTGGCAGTGGAAAGCAATCCTTGGGGAAAGCTTTATTCAGGTCGGAGAAATCGATGCAGGTCCTACATTTTTTCGCTTGGCTTTGGGACCAGCACGGGATTGGCAACCTAGATCGGGTATTTTGCTTCACAAATAAACCCGCATTTTAACAGTCGAGCTACTTCTTCCTGCAGTGCTTTAGCTCGAACTGTTCCCAAACGCCTCTGATTTTGGGATTTTGTAGGCACGCTCTAGTCCAAGTTTAGAGTGTGCATGATTACACTCGGGCATATTCCCACCATGTCTTCATGTGACCAGGCGAAAACATCCAGATTCTCTTGTAAGAAATTAATCAACTCCTTCTTCCTTTCATCATCAAAGATTTTTTCCAATCTTAAAAACTCTTGAAGCTTCTTCGAGATCTATGTTTACTTCTTCGAGCTCCTCAATAGCTTGGAGCTCTGACCTGTCCTCGTCCATTCGTGGGTCAATGTCATCATTTGGGGCGACATCACTATCCTTTGTTTCTTGAGGTTCTTCCGTCCCACAAGCAACTTCCACATCCTGAGACTCCTCACCTCCGTCACTTATGGTCATAGCCTATTGCCCGGGTTATGATTTTCCCTTCGTAGAAATGTTATAGGATTCACTGGCAGCGAGCTGATTGCCTCTAACGATGCATATTCCCGCCACTGATGGGAACTTGATTTCTAGGTGGCAGATAGAGGTTATGGATTCAAATGCCATCAACGCAGGACGACCCAAAATCGCATTGATTTCAGCTGGACCATCGATGACCACGAACTCAAGCATCTTGGAGACAGTTCATGAACCTTCTCCCAATGTTACCAATAATTCGATCGTTCTGATAGCAACCGACCCTACACCAGAAAACCCATATAGAATCATTGAGGTCGCGTTTAGCTTGGTTACAGACAACCCCATTTTTTCCAAGTTGGAACTAAAATGTAGATTCACAGAACTCTCGTTATCTACTAGTGTCATTCGTACCTCTAGTTGGCGAGTTGAACGGTTATGACCAAAGGATCATTATGTGGGAACTGGACATGGCTGGCATCTTCTTCTGTAAAAAGGACTAGTTATTTTTCCAATCGCTGTTGTTTTGATAACCGCTTTTCTGGGGTGAACTCCACCCTGTTATGGGATTTCAATTCGTTAATGTATCTCTTCTGGGCACCTCTGCTCATGCTGGCTAGATGAGGTCCTCCTGAAATGGTGGCTATATCTCCCCCTATTGTCGGAGGAGGGTCGTCCTGATTCGCTTGAGCTCCGACTTTATTCACTAGAGCTTCATGAGCTGACAGAGGGTTTTGTCCAGCAAGCTGATTAGGGATCACTCGATTTCGGGCGTATTGGGCCAAAGGTCACGCCCTGATGAGAGCCTCGATCTTATCCTTCATCTATCTACAATCATTAGTATTATGACCGATATCATTGTGGAATCGGCAAAACTTCGAATGATCTCTCTTCGCTCTTTGGTTTTTTAATGGTTCTTGCTTCTTCCATGGAAGGCGAGTAGAATTGGCTAAGAAGATGCACTCTCTAGTATCCGTGAGGTTGGTATAAGTTGCGTAAACATGTTTGAATTTATCCCTGGACTTATTTTTCTTTGTTCCGCTCTAGTCACCCTCACCATTTCTCTTCCTCTTATTATTTCCCCTTGGTTATTCTTGGTAATGGTTTGGGTCGTAGCTGCGACATCCGTTATCGATAGAAGCTCGCGCCTCTTCCAGGTTAACCCATCTTTGAGCTCATGCCAAGAACTCGTCCACACTATTAACTCCTCTCTGTAATTCTTGCCACAGGTTGCCTCCAACAAGGATTCATGTCCTCATTTCCATGAGCTTGGAGCTATCGTTGGCATCTCTAGCTTGCGCAGCGACATTGGCAAACCTACTTAGATATGCCTTCAATGATTTTCGAGGTTGCTGCCTTACATTACCTAATGAATCATCCTTAATCTGAGATGTCTGAGAAGCCCTGAATGCTCTCTTAAAATCAGCAGAAAACTTCTTCCACGAGCTAATTGAATGCCTCTTGTATTGTTTAAACCACTCCCTGGATGGCCCAATCATAATTGAGGGGAATTAAATGCACCTTAGATCGGATCTGGCATTGTGGGCCATCATCATGGTGTTAAACATCCCAAGGTGATCAGACAGATCCCCATCTCCATCAAACTTTGACAAGTGTGGCATTCTGAAGCCCACCAGATATGTGGCCGCTAGAATATTTGGAGTGAAAAGCTCGAGCTCATCCTCTGATTCACACTTGTCTTTATCTTTTTCAGACAAAAGCTTTTTCATTTGCTCCTCCATCTGAGCTAGCCTCTCGAGGGTTTTGTCCCTGGTCCCAAGGTTATTTTGGGGTTGTTCAACAACTCCCATCCTATCATACACGTTCGATGGGTTGTTGTCCCTCCAAGCTCGAGCTTGGTTTTGTGGGGCATTCCCGTTATCACGTACTTCGGAAGGACCTCCCTCTTGACAAGTATAACTAACACCTTCTCAAGCTGAATTTCTTCTCTGCGAATTTTGGCGATCGCGCAACTCAGGCTGTGGATCATATCAAGGGCTTTGTACCGAACTTAGATGATTTCTTAGATCACCCTCTTACCTACCACTTAGAAAACTTTCAGTCCAATAACTTCCATTCGCAAAACTCAGAGCTCGCAGTTGAGGTCGAGGATCTGGATTCTCAACACGTGTCCGTGGAACATAAGTATGGACAGATGGAGGAGGACTTCTCCTACTGTCTCCATATGCAGGAATGTCCCGCGTGGGCCGAGGTGGTGTTGGATTTCTAATGGGTGATGGGGGATGCCTTACTGGCGAGGCAATCCTCATCCGGTCAGGACGAACTAAATTAGCCCGCCTCTGTTCTGCCCCATTATTTCTAGCTCTCTACACCTGATGACATGATTGTGACGCAGAGGGGGTTTGTTGGAACATTCCTAGGAACTTGTGAAGGAGGCACCGAACATGGGGTTGCGATCCTAACTGATCGACTGACTTGTTGATGACCTCTCCGAGGGCCATTAGGTTGAGCATTTTGGGGAGCTTGCGCTATAAGCACAGAACTTGGGGTGGCAGTTCTAACTGACCGACTTGGCTTGGATTGGTTATTCCTGTGGGACTTATGAGATCCACTTTGCCTCTTTCCGACATTAACGTCGGTTGTAAGAGGGGGTGGCTGAGCCAAAACCTCCTCAATTAGCCTGTGTGTCTTAGCAAGATGGCTTCTTAACTGCATATTCTCCAACTCAACTACAGTTAAGTAGTCTAGGTTTGGATTTGGTGGCAATGATGCTGAACTCCTAGTATCGTCGTGACCCACCGGTTGCTTTCCCAGACGTTGTTGGACTTCAAGGCCATGCTCATTTGAAACAACGGTATGATGGGCCTCTTGCCCACCATGTTGTTCCATCTCATTGTCGTGCATTTAGTGAGTGAGCACCATGATGAGATATGAATGAAATTTTGATGAAAGCACTAATTTCCCTCTCAATGAAAGCACCAAACTGTTGACGCAGTTTTTCGCCAACAGTGTATTAAGAAATAATAAGGTTGATTAGTGCTTAGTAAAAAATCAAAAGATGAAATGAATTCACAAGAACACAAATCTTTTATGTGGTTCAGTGGTTAAAATCCACCTAGTCCACGATTCTATATTTTTGTTGTTTCTCTCTCTATATTTTGGCAGAGTTTTTGTATTACAGAATAATCGTCCCTCTCCCTCTCCAATATTTCTAGTATTTATAGAGAAATTCCATGGATAGGTTTGGGTAACAGCGTGAGTCAATCACGGATTTACATATTTATTACCTTTAATATAAACTATTCCCATGTATACCAGGATATGATTTGATCACCAAGTAAATGGTCTCCTAATATCTAGGACATTAAATATGACAGGCTAGCCATAAGGAATCGCATAAAAGTACCCGAGTCTTTGGGGATCTGTGGGTACGTAATATATTTGAGTTATCAAGAGCTGGATATTTCTCTGAGCTCGTACTTCGACAACCATTTGAATATCATGAGCTCGCGCTTCACAACCTTTGTATCCCTATCTCGTATGACCAATGTACAAACTGAGCTACGCACGTGGATAATAAATGGATTTCTTGGTTATTCTTTCCATATATTTATTTTTCAGGTGTACCCGAGCTGAGTGAATGACTCGTACTGAAATCAGGGTACAACATCACGAATGACAGAACTTCGAGTGCCCCGTTAAGAGCCTTAGGCCGTGCGTGACGTGTCCATCTTCGGGGGTTGAGGGTTGAGGGTTGAGGGGGACGGCACGTCCGATGGTCTGGCGCGTGGCGGTGGCCGGCGACGGGACGACGGTCGTTCGGCCCTGGCAGAGACGACGCAAGGAGAGAGAGGGAGAGAGAGAGAGAGAGAGAGAGAGAGAGAGAGAGAGAGAGAGAGAGAGAGAGAGCGAGCGAAAAAGGGGCTGAGTGATTTTTTTTTGTTTTTTTTAATAAATAATAATAAAACTTTTGTCAAAAAAAATTATTCAAACTTTTAGGACACGCATAAGTTTTTAGGGCTCGCACTGCGTATCCTAAAAAAATTCTCTAAGGACTCGTAATGAGTGTCCTAAAATGTCGAGGAGGTGTTTGTTAAAAAAAAAATTCAAATTTTTAGGACACACATAGTTTTTAGGACTCGCTCCGCGAGCCTTAAAAGAAATTCTTTATTGCGAGTCCTAAAAAGTTCAAGACGTATTTGTTTAAAAAAAGAATTCAAACTTTTAGGACACACATAATTTTTAAGACTCGCGAAAGTCCAGGTGTTTGTTAAAAAAAAAAATCAAACTTTTAGGATACACATAGATTTTAGGACTTGCTCCACGGGCCCTAAAAGAAATTCTTGCGAATCCTAAAATGTCGATGAGCTGTTTTTTGGACTCACATCTAGGTAAGAGCCTTAAAAAAATATCCTAAAAGAGTGTTTTTGTAGTATGTGTTCTGAGCCCAATTATTACAATTATAATATTAATGGACTAAGTAATATGCATATATCTTTACTACTGTATAATATTTCTGCTTTATTATGAGTAGTCATAAACATTAAAGTGTACAACGAATATGTTTATTTAATATACGCATAAGTTTGTACTGAAGTTTATAATATATTATTTAGCATATAATAATGTAGAATGGTTTTAAGAGTTTAGCATCGTGTGACTTCATAGAAACTTCTCACAATGAAAAAAATTTAGTGTTCATTATCAAAATTGTTTGTGTGAATTACTTAATGTAATTTTTTGATATGATATTTTGATGTATATGTGTATAGAAATGTTTTATCATAGTACTCCTTAATTTATTTTGTTTTTTGGCTTAATATTTATTTGGTTATTTTTTGTTTTCTAATTGTACTTATTTGCAGGTATGTACCAGCTAGTTTGGTCGTTTGTCAACTAACACTAAGCTTTCAAGCAACATGATTTTAAGGCATATTCATGTGAAAGGAGGAAGTCATATATGAATTGTGATGATTATTCTTTTTTTAATTTTGATGTTTATTTGTTATTTTTGGATAATTTATTGTGTAAATATGAGAATGATTTGTATATGTGAGTTTGATTTAGACAATCAATAAAGGTGTACTTTTAGAGTTATGATTTTCTTATGAATTTTTGTTGAAATTTAATTATAGTTTGAATGTGATGTTTTGTATTATCTTATTTTGTTCAACATTTATATAATTTTTAAAATATATATAACATGAGTAATAATATTTTTCAGCAATTGTTTTTGAAATATTTTTTTATGTTTAAAATAGGGAAGCGAAATCCCATTTTTTATGTATGGTGTATCATATGACACGACAGTTGCTTAAAAACTGTTGTGTCATGTTACTACAATTATTCATAAGCTTTTGTATTATGTATTGCAAGAGATAACATTTGTACAGAAATTGTCATTTCTTGTAGTACATGAGACATCATTTTTATTTGAATTGTTGTCTCATGCTAGTACATGGCACTACAGTGCACAGTACTATGGTATCAAATCTGTTGTATGGAGGTTCCTATCAAAGTTTAAAACAGTGTCCCACCTCAATTTTTTATTCGTAGTGATTGCGTGTAGCAGTTAGTGGGGCACTGACTAATTGTGTATATAAGGATGGGAGGTCAGGTTATGGTGTTCTATAAATCCCAGCTGTTTAGGAAGTCATATCATACATCTATATCTATATATATATAGAGACAGATAATCTATTTTATATAACACTATACTTGATAGAAATGGCAACCACCACTACAAATGATCTGAAGGGTAAGGTTGAGATAGATATTGATATCAAGGCACCTCCTACCAAGTTCTACCACATGTTCAAGAAAACTGCTCACCACGTTCCTCACTGCGCCGGTAACCACATTCAAGGAGTTGATGTCCATGAAGGTGATTGGGAGAGTCATGGCTCTATTAAGGTCTGGAAATACACAGTAGGTACGTAAGCCCAGTACACAACAGTATTTACACTTAATCCAATTAATATATAGCTGTAATTTATTGTATATTGTTTTGTGGAATTAATAAATTAAATTATGAGACGCGTAGATGGAAAAGAGGAGTCGTTCAAGGAGAAGGTGGAATTAGATGATGAGAACAATAAGGTGACTCTGATTGGAATTGAAGGAGATGTGTTCAAGCATTACAAGTGCTTCAAGCCTGTGTACCATGCGGTTCCCAAGGGCGAGGGTAGCTTGGTCAAACTCAGCATCGAGTATGAGAAGCTCGATGCGTCTGTTCCACCTCCAAACAAGTACCTCGACATGATGGTTGGCATCACCAAAGATATCGATTCCCACTTTGAAAAGGGTGCCCCTGTTCCCTCTACAAGGACTGTGATTTGGTGAAAAAGGAATTGAAGAAAGGGCGGACCATATATAGTTTGTTAATTGTGTGTGAAGAAATTAATAAGGATAATTTATATTATCCATTATGCATGATAACTAGTCACTGGAACTTTATCTGCTTTGTCTAGTAGTACTTTTACTTTTAATAAGCTATATATTGGTATCTATTTTCATGTAAACAGAGCTTGCTTTGGTGTCTTTTTTTAGTTGGTTTTGGTGATACCAAACCACTATAATAAGCTCTTAGTTTGTATCTTTATAATTTGGTCATCATCAATGAAGTTACCGTTATGATTTGTATTATCACATCAACGTGTACTAGATAATAAATATTTGTTGTGTGTTTTACTTGTAATATATATATAGCCTTAATTATTAAATAATTTATATGGCGTTAAACTATATTTTTTAATTCTTCGTATACTTTACAACTTCACAACTTCAACTAAATACAAAGTTTGTAAACGATTACTACTATGATTACTTTAATATTAACTATTAGATTAATATCAATGATTTATATTTATAGTTGTTAATTAATATTTCTAAAAATAAATTTTGATTTTTTTAAATTTTTTTGAAAGACTACCTCATTACATGACGATTACATATTTATTAAATTAAAAAATCTTATTTAAATATTATATATGAAAATTCGAAATTAATATAGAAAAAAAATTACTTGTTGGTGACTTGTTATATCAAGTCACTATGTTGTCACATCATCATAATTGTTAGTACTTATCTATAAGTAGTGATTATTGAGAAGTATTTCATTTATATATAAACTAAGTGCAAATAACATCCATTTAGTTTTATTTAGATAATTTATTAATTATTTTTATTAATTTCTTATGATTGACATATAAATTTTAAATAAATAAACAATATTATACATAATAGACTCACATAAACATATTTTAAAAAATTCAATCAAAACATTATTTATGATTTTTTTTTAAAATAATAATAATTTGACAATCTTTTAGATCATTAATTACCCTATTTAAGATACAAAATATTAATGATATTATTCAAATCACACTTTAATGATTTGATAATAAACTTCTTTATTCTTAATAGAAAATAAATATTATTCTAATTTTTTATTTATTTACACAATCATATTATTTATACTTACATGACACTTATATATATAATAAATTTATATTAATATAATTAATAAATATTTATTTTTAATTTATTTTAAAAATATATTCCATTAAATATGTAAAATATTGTATTTAAGTTAACAAAATAAAAATGAAATCCAATATTATTTAAACAAGCAGTGTCTTACCATTAGAGGTACGAAATTAATGGTAGTTGAGAGTATTGTAGCCCGCTTCAATGGATTGGCAATACGCGCGGCAATTCTAGCTACATTGCATTTAAAGCTTTAAAGAACTCAACTGAACTTGTCCAATCATGTCGTTTCCTTTGAATAAATTTGTGGATTTTGCACGTAGATTTTTGACAGAGGATCTTAGCATTACTCCATCCCTGATCTCGCGCCTTTGAAAAGCAAAGGTTTGTGTTTGGTTAAATTTTTGTATTTGAATTTTTTAAACATAAAAATAAAAATATTATTTTTATTTTTGTTTTTTATTTTGAAAAAATAAAAATATGTTGTTAACTATTTTTATTTTTTATTTTTAAAAATAAAAAATAATAAATGCGTTTGATAACTTTTATTTTTATGTTTTGTTTAGCAATATAAAATGAAGTGGTGATTTGAAGAAGAGAAGAAAAAAAAACTAAAAGTTGAAAACAATTTAAAAAAAATTTGAAAGTGAAACTTTCACTTTCAAAATTTAATAAATTTTGTTTAAAATTAAAAAAAATAAAAAATAAAAATAGAGTTACCAAACACTATTTTATATTTAATTATTAAATTTTTAATTAATTAAATAAAAAACTGTTTTTTAATAGTTACTAAACAGCACCAAAATATGTGATTTAATCAATTTATCATAATTTGTTAAATAATTTTTGCAGAAAATTACACTTTTGAATTACATAATAATAATGATTAACTTATTTCTAATTACAAGTTTACACCTTGTTATCCAGATTTCCGGATAGCGTCTAGATTGATGACCTCGGGGAAGCGGAATTATCGATGTCTTTCACGGTAGGTGACCAGAGCTCGCGGATGGACAGAAAGGCTTCGCCTCTCCTGTCTGGTATCCGGATTACTCTCCCAAGCAAGCACAACACGGAAACTCGTCGACTCTCCCGGACTCCCGAAGGATACCCCTCGGGGAGGCCCCTTCCAGGAGAGGCTCTTCGAGTGGTCTCCGCGGAAACAGTTCCGTGCCTCGCACAGAACAAAACCGAACGGTCGAGTCCGGGAGAAGGCATATTTGGAATGATATCCGTCTGACACAGGATCCCGCCTGACACGCCCGTCAGGTCAAAGCCGCACACATCCCAGCACGCCTAAGGGTACCTTTTCGCCTACTGTTCCGCTGACAACTTGGAAAAGACGGCTGACTTTGTGTGTTCCCCATACTTTCACGTAAATATACCCACATAGAGTCTTGTAGCCATGCGACGACAGTAATTTTATCCCCTATTTATGGCTGGTGTAGTTAAGACTCATGTACGTAGAGAAAAACCCTAATCCGAAACCCTAGCTATAAAGACCCCTTCATTTTACAAGGAGGGGGACGACCAACAAATCACATAGCAAAAACTCTACCAAAATCTCTCTAGCTTCATCTTCTTCAAGAGAACCCGAGAGAAACATTGTGAGTGTGTGAAGTTCTTGTGCACCAGCCATCTTACTGTAACCTTTTCCAAGTATAATAACATCGACTCGTGGACTAGGGCTTGTTAACGCCTGAACCACGTAAAAACACTGTTTGTTTAGTTACATTTCAGCATTTCTACAGTTCTTATCTTTTTATTATTCTGTTAGTTATTCGTTTCCGAAAAACTCGGTAAACATTTTGGTGCTTTCATTGAGAGCTGTAGGAAGTTGTTAGTCAGCTCTTTTTCTGTGTACGTTTTTTGTATTCACTTCGTACTAAAGAGATGGTGACTACGAGAAAATCCGCTGTTGACAAAAATGCTACGGTCAACCCCGATACCGTGATGGAAGATGTGGTGCAAAGCGAACCCTTAGACTACCAAGGTGAAGACCCGACATCCCGCCAGAACTGGTCCAAGTAGCCGAAGAACTGGTGGCCACTAAGGCCAAGCTTGCTGAGCAGGAGCGCGTCTCCGAAAGAATGCAACGCATGATGGAACGCCTCCAAAGTAAGTTCGGAGATCTAGGCGACTCGGACGAGGATGCCTCTGTTCGAGGTGGGGCTGACGCCCCCATGCCGGATCCACCCGCTGCTGGACCATCCAAAGCCGCCCCCAACAAGGGCAAAGAAAAGGTTGGAGAGCCTGTGCGCGCTGACGCCCCTGCACCTCCTAAAGGCGTGAATCACCAGGCCGACTGCCCCCCCCGCGCGCAGAAGGTCTCTGGCGCTCCTAAGCCCAGACGTCCTTCAGCCCCAAGGGGGCACTCTGTGCCTAAAGGGCCCGGTGCTAAGGCACCCATGCCTAGGGGAAGGAACAACCGCCCCAGTGATTCCGTCAATCAGGACGGTCGGGCTGCGAACTCGCACTCCGAAGATAGCTGGTCCACGGTGGACCTAAGAAGAAGGTTGGAGGCCAAGTATGAAAAGGCCAAAGGGGAAAAGGCCCGGCCTCGCGGAGATGACCTCCGAAATCATATTAATGACAAGCTCCGGGGACGTGACCTCCCGGAAAGTGATACGAAGAGGCTCGAGGAACAGATTGCTGCCTTGACCAAGCTGGTCCGGAAGCAAAGTGGGGCCCTGTCAGATTCTGAGGAGGAAGACCTGGAACCATGTATTAGGAGGATCGCGGAAACGTCCCTCCCGGATAACTTCAAAATGCCTCACATAGAATTATATGATGGGAGGACAGACCCGCGTACCCACCTAGCTAAATACAATAAAATGATGCAAGTGGCGCGTGTCAGTGAGGACGCCAAATGCATGTGCTTCTCACTCACCCTTACCAAGTCCGCGGAGGACTGGTGGAAAAGATTAGCTCCCGGATCAATCCACAGTTGGAAGGAGCTACAGTCCGCGTTTAGGAGGCAGTTTATTGCTGCCCGCGACCACGACATGGAGGTTGGTTCCTTAACCAACATCAAGCAGCAACCCACTGAGAACCTCAAAGCTTTCATTCAGAGAATGATGGAAGCTGCTGCAAAAACCAAGGTCAGCGATGACATGAAGCTGATCGCCCTTCAATCGGGCCTTACTGTCGGCTCCCTGCTATGGGGGGAAATGCAAAGGAGACGGGCAGAAACACTGTCCGAATTCATGTCAAAAGCTCAGGGAATCATCAACCTTGAGGATGCCTACCAGCAGGCCTTTGGAGTTCCCCCGGCTCCAACCCCTTCCGTGACTGCGCCGAGCTTTGCTTCGCAAGCTCCCGCACTAGCCCTCACGCTTCCAGGAGCCCGATTCACTCCAAGTGTATATGGGCCTTCCGCGTCTGCTCAGACGCCGAGTCAAACCCATTTCTCTGGGTACGGAGCAGTACAAACCGGATGTAGTATCGCTCCTGGCATGCCGCAGCCGCAAGCGGAAGCCCCAGAACGAAATTTGAGCCAATCGCGGAGCAAACGAAGCGGAAGAAACTTCAACCGGGGAGACCATTCAAAGAAACCCCGAAAGGACTATGAGCCCAAGTTCACGGAATATACCAGTTTGATAGACTCACGAGAGAATGTCTATCGGGCGACTTGTAATATGGTCAACTACAGGAAGCCCCCGAAAGTGTCTCACGGAGGAAGGCGTCCGCGAGACTCCAATAAGAGGTGTGAGTTTCACGGAGACGTGGGGCACACCACGAATGAGTGCCTTCAGCTGAAGGATGAGATCGAGTCCCTGGCAAGAGCGGGACACCTCGGTCAGTGGGTGAGGATACCCATTATCTATCCCGGACAGGGGGTAGTTCACGGAGCTGCATATTCCCCGGGACAGAGGGGGGCCGCTAGCGCTCCTGAAGCCGGTCACCCCCAAGCTCCCGGGTCTCAGTTCCCAGCACTTCCTGCTCCACCTGCTCCGGCGCCCATTGCCTTGTTGGCTCCAGGACCAGGCAACCCATATCCGCCCGGCCTTGCTCCGCCACCCGTTGACGGACACGTCGCCACCATTTCCGGAGGACCACACCTTGCCGGAAGTACCCGCAACTCCCAGAAGAGGTACTTGAAGGAGTTAGAGCACGCCGAGGAGATGTGCGCTTTGGTCCAATCACCTGCTCAACGTCCCCGAATGATGGATCTTCCCATCACCTTCACGGAGGACGATGCTCGACATGTGCACTTCCCCCACAACGATCCCCTCGTGGTGGAAGCCCAGATTGCCAATAAGAAGGTCTCACGGATCTTCATCGATAACGGAAGCTCTGTGAACATCCTCTTCAAAGCGGCCTTCAACGCGATCGGATTGACCGAGACGGACTTGGCCCCATGCCCCATCCAGCTTCAAGGTTTCAATGGGGACGCACTCATGCCATTAGGCAAAATTCAACTTCCAGTCACCCTCAGAGGAGAAAGCGACGCTTGTGCCTTCAAGCATAGCACATTCGTGGTGGTCGACTGCCCCACGGCGTATAATGCCATCTTAGGCCGACCGGTCCTGATCGATTGTGGGGCCATAACCTCGATACGCCACTTATGCTTGAAGTTTCCATGCGATGATGGGCGTATTGGCACCCTCCGAGGAGACCAAAGAAGTGCACGGAGCTGTTATAACGTCTCCGTCCGAGCCGTCTACACGGTCCGAGAGACGTTTGCTGCCATTCCTTTGGCGGAAGTATTGCCAGAAACTGGGGGTGCTCAGGAGGCATACTTTGACGAACTTGACCCAAGAGTGGGAATCGAGAAAGCAATAGAACCGATGGAGGAAGTCGAAGAGGTGATCCTCAACCCGGGAGAACCCACCAAGGTCATTCAGGTGGGGAAAAACCTGCCGTCGGCCGTTCGAGATAAGATCGTGGCCACTGTGAAGGATAATCAGGATATCCTGGCATGGTGCCACGCTGATATGACGGGGATTAATCCCAATGTTGCGTGCCACGCACTCAATATAGACCCATCTGCGACTCCAATTCGCCAAAAGAGGAGGCTGCTCGACCCAGTGAGAGCTGAAGCCGTCAAAGCTGAGGTGGACAAATTGATGTCCATAGGCTTTCTCCAGGAGTCGCACTATCCCGTGTGGTTGGCCAACCCAGTTCTGGTCCCGAAACCCGATGGGTCCTGGAGAATGTGCATTGACTTCACGGACCTAAACAAGGCCTGCCCGAAAGATTGTTTCCCTCTCCCGCGAATCGATCAGATGGTAGACGCTACTTCCGGGTACGAACTCTTATCCTTCATGGATGCGTACTCCGGATACAACCAGATCAAGATGCATGTCGCGGACCAGGAACACACCAGCTTCCTCACGGATAAGGGTGTCTACTGTTACGTGGTCATGCCTTTCGGTTTGAAGAATGCTGGGGCGACATACCAGCGTCTGGTAAACAGAATGTTCAAGGACCAACTGGGGAAGAACATGGAGGTGTACGTGGACGACATGCTGGTAAAGTCCAAGACCTCCGGGGACCACAGTAACGACCTTGAGGAAACTTTCGCCGTGATCCGAAAGTACGGGATGAAACTAAATCCAAAGAAATGTACTTTCGGGGTCTCGTCTAGGAAGTTCCTCGGTTTTATTGTCAGCTCCCGCGGAGTGGAAGCCAACCCTGAGAAAATAAAGGCGTTCATAGATATGCCTTCCCCCCGGAAGCATAAGGATGTCCAGAGCGTTACCGGAAGGATAGCTGCTCTCAGCCGCTTCGTATCCAAGGCCACTGACAAGTGTATCCCCTTCTTCAATGTTCTGCGAGGGAACAAGAAGTTCGAGTGGACCCCCGAATGCGAAGCAGCCTTCCAACACCTCAAAGAACATTTAACCCGAGCTCCCATTCTGTCCAAACCTGTCGAAGGAGAGGCGTTGTTCTTATACTTAGCTGTGACTGAGCACGCAGTAAGTGCCGCTCTCGTCCGGGAAGATGGCCGTATCCAGCTCCCTGTGTATTACGTAAGCAAGAGGTTATTGGACGCCGAGTCCAGATATTCGATGATCGAGAAACTCTCCCTCTGCTTGCTGATCGCTTCACGGAAGCTGAGGCCATATTTCCAGGCGCACACCATCAAAGTACTCACCAACCACCCTCTCCGACAAGTCCTGCAGAAGCCCGAGTCTTCTGGCAGATTGCTTAAGTGGGCCATGGAACTGAGCCAGTTCGACGTCCACTACCAACCGCGTGTTTCCATAAAAGGTCAAGCTCTCGCGGACTTTATTGTGGAATGCTCGGGAATGAATGACCTCCCAGAAGATCCTGTCCCGGAACTTCCCACCTGGAAGGTCTATGTAGACGGAGCCTCAAATGAAAAAGGAGCTGGAGAGGGGGTCATCCTAATATCTCCCCAAGGGCATCAGCTCCAGAGCGCCATCCGTTTCGCGTTCCCAGCATCCAACAACGAGGCAGAACACGAAGCCATGTTAGCTGGGTTACGACTGGCCAGAGAAGTCGGAGCCCAAAAAATCGAAGTATACAGCGACTCCCTACTTGTGGTAAACCAAATATCCGGGGAATACCAGACGAAAGGCGAAAGGATGGCTGCCTACGTGTCTCTCTCCCGCGACCTACTGCAGCATTTCAAAGGCTACCAAATCCGCCAGGTCCCCCGGGACCAGAACTCACTCGCGGACACGCTGGCCAAGCTTGCAACGGACCCGGAGATTGAACAGTATGGCTTAGTCCCCATCGGCCACTTAGAAGCCCCCAGTACTGAGACGCGAAGGATAAACGCCATCATCGACCATTCCCATTCCTGGATAGGACCCATCCTCAGATTTCTCACCACCGGAGAGCTCCCCACTGATAAAGCTGACGCAAGGAAGCTCCAATATCAAGCTCCCCGATACGTGGTTATGGATGGAAAGCTTTACCGCAGGGGGTTGTCCATACCCTTCCTTAGGTGTGTTGCCGGAACCGAAGTCAGCACCATCATCCATGAGATTCACGGAGGCTTCTGTGGCGATCATACCTCCGGGCTGAGCCTCTCCAAAAAGATCCTTCGACAAGGATACTTCTGGCCCACCATGAAGAAGGATTGTGTGGATTATGTCAGGAAGTGTGAGCAGTGCCAGAGGTACGCCAAGGTTCTGCGAGCGCCGCCTACTGAAATTACCCTAATGACCAGCCCCTGGACGTTCGCTGTTTGGGGCATTGACCTAGTAGGTTCCCTCCCCACTGGAAAGGGTGGAGTGAAGTACGCCATAGTCGCGGTAGACTACTTCACCAAATGGGCTGAAGCTGAACCTATGAACACGGTCACATCTAAAAAAGCACTGGATTTTGTCATCAGGAATATAGTGTGTCGTTTTGGGCTTCCACGGAAAATTGTGTCCGACAACGGAAAGCAGTTTGACAGTGAACACTTCACGAACTTCTGTGCTTCGCATGGAATCATCAAAAGCTTTTCCGCAGTCGCCAGACCCCAGGCTAATGGACAAGTGGAAGCTGTAAACAAAATATTAAAGACCACATTGAAGAAAAAACTCCAAGCCTGCAAGGCTCACTGGCCGGAAGAACTTCCGCGAGTACTTTGGGCCTATCGCACAACAGCGAGAACTTCGACGGGGCACACGCCTTATTCCATGACCTTCGGTTGCGAGGCCGTCATCCCAGTAGAAGCTATGATCCCCTCTCACAGGCAAGACACCTACGATCCTACCCGGAACCATGCCCTCCTCCAGGAGTCCTTGGACATGATCGAAGAGCTCCGGGAGCAGTCGCAGGTCCAACTAAAAATGTACCAAGGCAAGATAGCCCGACACTTTAACATGAGAGTCCAGAGCCGTGCATTCGAAGTTGGGGACCTTGTCCTATGGAGAGTATTTCCTGCTACGCAGGATCCGGGAGTAGGAGTCCTCGGACCCAACTGGGAAGGCCCCTACGAAGTCCAAGAAAAAGTGGGCCATGGGACGTATCACTTAAAGAGACTCGACGGATCTAAAGTCCCGCGCGCCTGGAACGCGGAGCACCTCCCCCGTTACTACCAGTAGGCCCCGGACCATCCAGTCGGAAGTCCTTGGTGAAAATAACAAAAGTGAAAAATGTGGAAATAATCCTCCCTGTTGTAAAACTCGCGCCTAGCAGGCTAATTTAATGAAACACGGAGAGATTCACTCCGCTTTTACTGCACTTTTTATCCCTGTGTTCAAAGCTGCGTTTTAACAAGTGACCACGCGGTCCGGAGACGTCCGGACCCCACGCTCACTTGGGGGGTATACATGGCTAAGGCATAGCCATACGCCCCTTGAACAAAACGTACACAGAACACCACTTATGTGCTAGCATTGTGTTTGAAAATTTTAAATTGTTTGAAATGTTTAAATTGTTGAGCTTAGGTTTATTTGTTGCCATGAACATGCTTGCATTACGTGTCGTATGTGCATTATGTGCTTATGTGAAAATTTCCATGGAAATGCCTGCCATTACGTATCATAAGAATTATCTCCTGTGTAGCCCAGCGATGGACGGAACTGGGGGTTGAGGCACGTTCATAGAGCTACGCCAAAACACCCCCAACTCCCTGACAAGTCCTTTGCAGAAAGATCCGCGAGCGCTGTAGAGCTTTGCTTCGCAAGCTCCAGCTCCGGGTCCCGCAAGGCGAAAGATGGCAAGATCCGCGAGCGCTGTAGAGCTTTGCTTCGCAAGCTCCAGCTCTGGGTCCCGCAAGGAGAAAGATGGCAAGATCCGCAAGCGCTGTAGAGCTTTGCTTCGCAAGCTCCAGCTCCGGATCCCGCAAGGCGAAAGATGGCAAGATCCGCGAGCGCTGTAGAGCTTTGCTTCGCAAGCTCCAGCTTAGGTTTATTTGTTGAGCTTAGGTTTATTTGTTGCCATGAACATGCTTGCATTACATGTCGTATGTGCATTATGTGCTTATGTGAAAATTGCCATGGAAATGCCTGCCATTACGTATCATAAGAATTATCTCCTGTGTAGCCCAGCGATGGACGAAACTGGGGGTTGAGGCACGTTCATAGAGCTACGCCAAAACACCCCCAACTCCCTGACAAGTCCTTTGCAGAAAGATCCACGAGCGCTGTAGAGCTTTGCTTCGCAAGCTCCAGCTCCGGGTCCCGCAAGGCGAAAGATGGCAAGATCCGCGAGCGCTGTAGAGCTTTGCTTCGCAAGCTCCAGCTCCGGGTCCCGCAAGGAGAAAGATGGCAAGATCCGCGAGCGCTGTAGAGCTTTGCTTCGCAAGCTCCAGCTCCGGATCCCGCAAGGCGAAAGATGGCAAGATCCGCGAGCGCTGTAGAGCTTTGCCTCGCAAGCTCCAGCTCCGAATCCCGCAAGGCGAAAGATGGCAAGATCCGCGAGCGCTGTAGAGCTTTGCCTCGCAAGCTCCAGCTCCGGATCCCGCAAGGCGAAAGATGGCAAGATCCGCGAGCGCTGTAGAGCTTTGCTTCGCAAGCTCCAGCTCCGGGTCCCGCAAGACGAAAGATGGCAAGATCCACGAGCGCTGTAGAGCTTTGCTTCGCAAGCTCCAGCTCCGGGTCCCGCAAGGCGAAAGATGGCAAGATCCGCGAGCGCTCTAAAGCTTTGCTTCGCGCGGATCTAGCCTCGCAGGGCTCCATGCCAGGTCCCTTAAGTCAGCCACCATGAGGTTCGCAACAACAGTTAGTTTTTCTTCGCAAAGATCTAACCTTAAGTCTAGCGACGCTCACCAGAAGAACTCCCGTTCCAAACAATGGAACGACTCACCTTAGCAATCCCAGCGAACAATATAACTACAAGTCCCCGGATTGGCTATTTGCCTCAGGAAAGATAAAGTACGGTGAAAGGAGCCTGGCCGTTGGAACCAGGAAACCTTCGTAACCTAGAAACTACGTGGGAAAAGACATCATCCGTTAAAGCTTCAAGTGGGAAGTGCATAGGTTTTGGCCGTTGGAACCAAAACCCCATACGCCCCTACAACAGTTTCTACCGTATAAATGTCTACCCTAAGCGCAAAGATAAATAAAGAACTCGGCAGAAAAGAAAGGAGAATGCTATGATTATGGCAAAAATGTCCGCAATGAAAAACTCAAAATGAAAAACAATTAAAGATAAAACCCCTTCAAGCATTGGGGGTAACTACAGCGTCCACGACCGCAGCTTCGGGGGCATCTGTTTCAGCTGAGGCTGGCGGAGTCAGCTCATTGGAAGGAGGAATTTGGTCATGAGAAGGTTCAGAGGTCCCCGCCTCTCCGGGATCTCCCACCTCAGGAGCTTCAACACGTTCGTCAATGTTGTAAGTTTGGACGTACGCCTCTGGGCCCTGATCCCACACGAGTAGCTTCTCCCTCATGGCTTCGGCATCATCTCCCAGATAGCCTAACACCTCCGGGTTCACTTTCCAGAGTTGATGCATGAGGACCACATGCGATATATTAATAGTCCTATTCAGTATCACCTCAGCATCCTCCTTCTCCTTCAACCGCTCCGCCTCGGAGGTTGCCAGCTGTGCTTCCGCGGCAGTTAGTTGGGCCCTCAATTTTTCCATTTCGGCCTTGGAGGCATCCCGCTCCCCCTTAAGAGAATCAATCGCCTTGCGCTGCTCCCTATTTTGGTTCAGCACGGATTGCTTCTCGGTCACATGCCCCCTGGCAGTGAATTGCAAAGCCCCGATCTCTTTATCCTTCTCGGCGAGCCCCAACTGAAGCATAGACACGAGATCCCTGCTCCTCTTATGGAGTTGCTCCTCTTCGTGCAGCTTACTCTGAAGAGTGGAATATTCCTCTTGCCGCTTAAGGAGGAGATCGTTCTTTGATTGCAAGCGGGCTTCCAGGGTATCTTTCTCCACCTTGGCTTGGGACAGCTCTTCCCGGAGCTTGGAGTTTTCGGTCTTAATCCCATCCGACCGCTGTCTAAACTCATTCTCTGCCTTGGCCCGGTACTCTTGATATTTGGCAAGATATTTCTTCTCCGCCTCTTCTTCAGCCGTGCGCCGGGCCTGATCAATCTTCTCCGAAGCCCCCAAGGCCTGTTGGGTCAGTTTCTGTTTCTCCGCCTCCAAGGCCTGGCGAGCCAGTTGGCTCTCCTCCAGCTGAACCAGAGCTGCACCAACCTCCCGGAACGAGCGTTCCGCGATCATAGAGGCCTGCAAGGAAAGACAACAGGATGAGCTAAAGCAGGACCGAAAGACAGGAGATCCCAAAAAATAACAACTGACGTCTTACCCCGGACAGTTGCTGCTTCACAGCGTGTGTCAGCAACAGCGGATCCTTGCTGCTGCTGATGGCCCATTTCTCAGAATTGAGCTCGCATAAGCTCAGGGCCATGTCCTCCATCATCTCAGCTCCAAACGGTGCCAATGCACGTCCGAGCCTAGGCACCAGCCTCTTCTCCAAGGCCGGACCATCCAGAACCGCTCCGGCCGGGTGAAGAGATCTCACCCCCTCGGCCAGCTCAGCTCTCTTCACGGCAGACAAGTTATCTGCCCTTCCCTGAGTAACGGCCTTCTCCGCCTCTAACCGCCTCTTCAAAAAACTATCGGCCCGTCTTACACCCTCCAGGAGAGCAGCGGGAAAACTGGTCGGCTTCCGCGGAAAGTGGAACTTCAGGCCAGGCAGGGGAAGATTGGTTGTCTGAGAAGACAGAGACCCCGGAAGGGTGGACCCCCTTTGGGCTGGAGGAGGAGGCAGCCGGGGTATTAAGGCCCCGGTCTGTTGCTTTTGCTGCTGCGGCAACAGAAGTAATTGCCCTTGTTGCTGCTGCTGGTTTGGATGTTGTTGTTGCTGCTGCTGCGGCGTTGGTGATTGTCTCTCTTGTTCCTGTTGCTGCTGTTGTTGTAGTTGTGATTGCTGTCGTTGCTGTTGTTGTTGCCTTCGACCGGGAGAAGAGTGTCTAAGGCGTTTGTTCTTAGCGCCCTCAGCATCTTCTCCGGGACGCTTGCTCACCCCAGTTGTCCTCACGGGGAACACAAGCCCTTCCCCGTCGCTACTGCTACTAGAGACCATCATAGTCTCGGAAGGCCCGTCAGCAGGGGACTTCTCTACCCTCGGAGACGCTTGCGCCTCGCCACTTGTCTTCTTGGGGGAGGCAGCCTTACCTCCCCTACCAGCCTTGGTCTTCCGTCCTTTCCCCGTGGACGGGTCTTGGCTGGTGGCAGCCTTCTTAATAAGCAAAGTAACCCTCCCCAACATCTTGGCTTCAGGATACTCTGCAAGAAACGTACAAAGCAAGGTTAACGAACCAACGGGCAATGAGAAAGAAAATAAGTAAGAACCGGCAATCAACAAAAAAGCACAAGCAAGCGCGCCAGCAGGGAACAAGAAACGAGAAAAAGAAAAGTTTGAAAGGGACGACCATGCACGAGAAACGTGGATGGCCTTCCCCGAGCAAAACAAAACATCGCTTCCTGCTCCAGGAAGCTCCCGTACTCCTTGAAGTCCGGGAATGACATGCTGAGAGAAGAAGGGTCAACCATGATGACACCTTCTGGCAGACTACCATCACTCAGACACCAGAGGAGCTCATCTACCCTATCGCAATACCTGTCGAAGGGTATCCTACGCGGATCTAGCCTAAGGAAACGGGGATCAAACCCCATCTGAGAGGTCCGGGAAACCTCAGACAGGCTGGGGGTGTGGATCAATCGAAAACTAGTCTTACCTCTCCCGGAGGTACTAGCCCCCGGAGCCCCTTCATTAGGGTAAGCCGCGGCGTGGCGCGCCTCGATCTCCTCTTCCTCTGGCTGGGGGTCGGGGAACCTCTCCGCCCAACTAGGAGATAGAGTATTTTCGTCCCGAGCTGCTTGGGTGATCACCTTAGACAGCTCCAGGGAAATCTGCTCCCGGATGTCAGCCGACACCTGAGTCTGCCCCCTACCACTTACTGGCTCGATATTTTGGAAGGAGGCGAGTAACCCATACTCCCTCAACGATTCGGAGGTCACAAGTCCCTCCACTCTCAACTCTTCCTCAGAAAGCACTTCGTAGAACTTGGACCTCCTTATCATCTCCGCGCAGCGAGGTGTCTGCGGAACGACTTCTGCAAAAATCAAATACAAGCGTTAGAGATCCTCCCAAAAGGCAAATCAAACGCAAAGAAACAAAGTTGAAAAGGAAAAGAAGGAGCACTTACCAGGGATTTTGAAGTCCAAAGATAGGGCTGGCACCCTCTTCAGCGGGAAGCCAGTCGTCAGGAACCAGTATTCCCGGAGGTCTGGAACCCTCGCGGTATGACAAGTGGGGCACATCACGTCCGGGTGCCTTTCTAGCCTGTAAAACCCCACCTTGTCTGAGTGACCCCTCATAGGCTGAGACTTCAACCCATAAAAGTACAGCACCTCCTCCGGGGTAGGAGCTTCCAGTCTCCGGGACTTGCAAAAGATGAACCACCCTGCTAAGAGCTTGTAGCTGGGAGGAATTAACTGGAAGGGGGCAATCCCCGCCTTCACATAGAAATTGGCGAAGTAACTCCTTAGGGGCAAATGCGCCCCACACACTATGTGTGCCCAACTCCAAGCACCAAAGCCCTCGTGACTCTGGCTAGCTGACTCGCCCAGCACCGACAGACGGTGCCACATCAGACCTGGGATGTTCTTCAGGCCTGCCTCAGAGGAATACAGCTCCAGCATGCCATAATTCCTGAAAAGGTTCGGCTTTTGGTCCATCTCCCAGATGGAACTATTGGCGATTGGTGGGCTAGCCGCGACCACTTTCGCCTTTCCTTTCCCCTTTCCACCAGCGACAGGAGAGCCCTTCTCTTGGGCAGAGTCAGCCTCCCCCACAGCAAGGAGTTGTTCCTTTGAGATGTTCGTCACTGGACAAAAGAAAAGAAAGAAGAAAACACTCCAAGCAGTCAGCACCCTTGTCATACCCTAGTGGTATCAAAGGCGTCGGGGAGACCCTCCCCGAAAACTGCTTGGAGAGGCTCCCACCGAGCTTACCGAGGGGTTGGCACCATGCCACCCGAAGGGCAGCAAGGAACCAGACTCAGACCCCGAGCCTAAGCCCACCAAAAGAAGTGTTTTTCCAAAGAAAGACACCCTAAAGGCGTTCATGCTTATGCCCTAAAACAGCAAAACAAGGGACGACTTTCCAAACGCAAATCACCAAAGCATGCAGAAAAGGCTACTTATCGACTCACAATCGATCACATGCCTACCAAAGCCCTATTCACGCATGCACATAAGCAATAATGGCAGAAACCTCTACTCTAACAACTACCAACAACCTAAGGTCTGAGAGGAAAGAGCAAAGTAGAAATACTTACTGATATTCGGGTAGTTGGAGGTTGAAGAAGTAACTGGATCACTGCACAGCACGATCGCGAGAAGTAAAAGCTGCAAAGACGAACGGCGATTCAAACCAGGAACTTCGGGGAATAAACCCACTGCCAAATCAAAAAGAAAAGTTTCCAGATACTTACCAAAAGAAATGGCAAGTTCGGGGAAACGTAAGCTGGGAAGCCTGAGAGTTCGAAGGTTTGGAAATCTGAAAATCCTAAAGATGGAGAATCTGAAAGCGTAAAGAGGAAGAAAGGTCCTTTCCCTCATTTTTATAGCAGGGAAGAAGCCGTTTCGAATTCCTCAAGTGGACGGTCCCGATCTCCCCATTCCGTGTGCGTCAGATCCAACGGCTGGAGAGGAAGCGACGATCCTATTTATGACTCCTCGGATGGGAATAAAGTATTTATTTCCCATCATTACACCACCTCGGGCCCTGAGTACCATTAAAAACCGTCAAATCATTAGTCAGATGACTGACGCACGCATCCTCAACCAGTCGCCTCACGCACACGTCTTGGTCGCAGAACCATTCCCAGAATGACACGTGATCCTTGCCGCACTTGAGTACTTGATCTCAAACAGAAGGAATTCCTTTTCTCTTTCATACTAATACTCAGGCGGGAAAAAGGAACCCTTCCGGGAACACAGAAGGTGCCCCCTCGCCTAGTCTAAGAAACTGAGTGTACAAGCTCCCGGATCTCTCAAAGCTCCGCGAACTTGGGGGGTAAATGTTATCCAGATTTCCGGATAGCGTCTAGATTGATGACCTCGGGGAAGCGGAATTATCGATGTCTTTCACGGTAGGTGACCAGAGCTCGCGGATGGACAGAAAGGCTTCGCCTCTCCTGTCTGGTATCCGGATTACTCTCCCAAGCAAGCACAACACGGAAACTCGTCGACTCTCCCGGACTCCCGAAGGATACCCCTCGGGGAGGCCCCTTCTAGGAGAGGCTCTTCGAGTGGTCTCCGCGGAAACAGTTCCGTGCCTCGCACAGAACAAAACCGAACGGTCGAGTCCGGGAGAAGGCATATTTGGAATGATATCCGTCTGACACAGGATCCCGCCTGACACGCCCGTCAGGTCAAAGCCGCACACATCCCAGCACGCCTAAGGGTACCTTTTCGCCTACTGTTCCGCTGACAACTTGGAAAAGACGGCTGACTTTGTGTGTTCCCCATACTTTCACGTAAATATACCCACATAGAGTCTTGTAGCCATGCGACGACAGTAATTGTATCCCCTATTTATGGCTGGTGTAGTTAAGACTCATGTACGTAGAGAAAAACCCTAATCCGAAACCCTAGCTATAAAGACCCCTTCATTTTACAAGGAGGGGGACGACCAACAAATCACATAGCAAAAACTCTACCAAAATCTCTCTAGCTTCATCTTCTTCAAGAGAACCCGAGAGAAACATTGTGAGTGTGTGAAGTTCTTGTGCACCAGCCATCTTACTGTAACCTTTTCCAAGTATAATAACATCGACTCGTGGACTAGGGCTTGTTAACGCCTGAACCACGTAAAAACACTGTTTGTTTAGTTACATTTCAGCATTTCTACAGTTCTTATCTTTTTATTATTCTGTTAGTTATTCGTTTCCGAAAAACTCGGTAAACACACCTATTGTTGAGGTTAGTTTTAAATTACACAAGTGCACGTAATCGTATCAAGTAATACAGTGATAAATCACAAGAACACAAAAACTGAAAAATTAATCTTTAATTCTAATTTATTCAACAAAGGATGAATTCAAAATTTATAAAATTAAAGGAATAAAACAATAAAATGATAAAATAAAACAATAAAGAATCAATACTAAAATTTAAATTAAATGGAATAAAAATTAGGGTTATTAATTTCATCAACTATCTATCTATGTCTCTCTAATGTGAATTTAGGAATTCATATCTCTATTGTAAATTATAAGTTTACTAGGACTTATAATTCTCTATAATAAGCATTAAACTAACATATTAGATATATTGGAGGCATTGAACACAGAATCCCTAAGCTACACAAATCATACGAGTACTATCGTTCAATATAAATCTATGATTATTTGACTATAGCATATTTATCATTTACTTCCTAGATCTCAGGTTAAAATCATATAAATTTTGTAAATGAGAATCAAGCATTTACAAGAATTAAACACAAGTCAAATAATTCACAATATTAATAGGGAATTCATAAAAACTTCATTAAATTATCATAGGTTTCAAGAGAATTCATTAACACCCTAAATAAGAAAATTAGTTCATGTAAAACATAATAAAATCTATCAAACTAAATATAAACATCACTACAAGAGAAAGTAAAAGAATACGAAGAAAAAAAATGATAGAACTAGTTGATCTCTAAGTTTTTGCCTCCACAAAGTGTTCAATGAGTCCCTCCTTAGGGTTCCCCCTTTAAATATCGTCATCATATTACTTATATAGTTGTTTTGTATTTTTAATGTGAATTTCAACTTTTGCCCCTGCGTAAAATGCCTTGATTCTCACTCTAACTGCCTCAAGCGCCGCGACCCAATAATGAAGCGTCGCAACCCGTGTCCAGGAATCAAGTTCAATCTCGTCTCTGCCTTAACAAGCGTTATGACTCTAATGCTCCAATCAATAGCATCGTTGCTCTAAAAGGTAGCGCCACAACCTTCGACTTTTCAGGATTCGTCGTCTCTGTCTCAACAAGCATTATGACTCTAATGCTCCAATCAATAGCATCGTTGCTCTAAAAGGTAGCGCCACAACCTTCGACTTTTCAGGATTCGTCGTCTCTGTCTAATCGCAGCACCACGACTCTAATGTCTTTTTTTTTTTCACCAAATCACATCTTTTTGAAGCCAAACACAGTCATTTATCAAATTTTTTTTCCATAAATCCTTAAATATTATCAAACTCATGCAACAAAAACATCATATTGCACAAACATAATTAAATAAACTCAAAAATTCCGTAAAACAACTCTCTTAAACACTATAAAAACTACTCTATCACCTATATTATACTACAATTTCATAAATATTACTGATTATAATTTTATATTATTTTGTTAAAATTAAGGTAAGTTAATAGTTGTTTTGATTTTTTCTATTATTACTTTGTTTTTAATTTTTTCAAGAAAGTTATTGAAAAGATGAGTTGACAAGACTTACCTCTTTTTTCGGGTCCGCATATTAAACAATACTCTCACTTTTTTTCAAAAAATCTTTATGTTTCTCCATTCCATGTATTTGAATATGTATAAATTTTCATCATAATATACAAAGATTTTAGTTTCATATAATAAGTACACTTAACTCCAGCAGAATAAATCAAAACTAATTATTTTATTTCTTATGCATAATTTAATAAAATAAATCAAATCATTTACTTTTCATGTTGTTTAAATTTTGGAATATAGACTCATTTGGGTAAATCGTTATGTTTATTTTATATTAATTGTATTAATATATATTTTCATATGATTCATTGTTAATAAAATAAAATATACATTTGATATTTTGGAACACATTACAGTTGAAATATCATGTTCTTGAAGATTTACGATATACGCATTAAACAATTAAAAAAACAAACAATTTAATATACGTATCAAACTCAACTTATTAGTTTATTATATAGTATTATTTGTGTATGAAACTAATTGGTTGTAAATACAACATAACCAAATAGTTTTTATTTAATTTTATTGTTCCATTAAAAATCAAATAAACAATATGGTTTAATTTATGTTGAATGATCACTAAATAAACGTTTATGTTTAAGTAAGATGCGCTCATGTTTTATTTTTCTTTTTTTAACAACCACAATTTTTTTTTGTTCATTATATCCAACCTAACCAATTGGTTTATTTCATAATGTTTTTTTTTAAAAAAAACATCAATAAGCATTTTTCAACATGTTTGGTTGTCATGTTGCATTCAAAAATTATAAAGAAAAATGTTTAGAAACATACAAATATTTTTTAATAAATATTTTTGTTTATTTCTAAAATAAACATACGTTCAATATTTTTGTTTATAAACAGTACAATTCATATTGCTATATGAGGAAATGTGTACAGGCATACACTCATTTCAGTTTGAAATGAGTGGATAGTTTTTGTTCACCATGGAACGTGCATCACTTAATTATGTAATATTAGTTGTATTAGTTTATTCTTTTTTTTTTTAACATTGTTGCATGATAAAAAGTTATAAAAGGTAAGTATTATATACTTCTAAACACTTTAAAAGAGAGTATTTGTTGTATGCAATTAATATAATACAATTATTTTTTTATTTTTAGATATGTTTTGTATAATTAATATAATAAGAATATTTGGTATTATTTATGTATTTCCTTATATAATCTAGTACCCTATTAAAAGGAACCCCTAGTTTTAGTATGTAAATGTCATCATTCATTACTTCATGTCGTTTTTATATATTAATTTAAAGGGAAAACAGCAGTTGACTCCTTGTGTTTTTCTCGAATACACAATCGACTCGTATGTTTTGTTAAATTACAATTTAGATCCTGTGTTTTGCAAAATTGATCAAAATAGTACATACTACCCAATTTTGGTAAAAAAATTCAAATATAATATTTCATTCACTTTCCCTGCTTCTCTGAACTCCTCGCATCACTAACGACCAAATTAATTTTATAATTGAAAATATTTTGACCAAAATTTGTTGCATGATAAAAATTTATAAAAGGCAAGTATTATATACATCTGAAACACTTTAAAAGAGAATGTTTGTTGTATGCAATTAATATAATATTATTATTTTTTATTTGAGGTATGTTTTGTATAATTACTATAATAAGAATATTTGGTATTATATATGTATTTCATTATATAATCTAGTACATTATTAAAAGAACTCCTAATTTTAGTATTTAAATGTCATCATTCATTATTTTGCTAATTGTCATTTTAACAAAACAAAGGATCTGAATTATCATTTAACAAAATATAGAGATAGATCGCGTATTCGAAAAAAATACAGGGGCCAAAATGATATTTTCCCTAATTTAAAAAGCATGTACTTCTATATACAATTTTTTTTTCTTTCTCTCTTCTCACCTCTTTCTAATATAAACCTCTTATATTTTTTTAAAATTTCCTTTCACATACATGTACATTCTAAAAAAATATTTACAAGAATGGTTCGGTAATAAATGTTTTTTTTTTAAAAAAAATTCGACCCATATATTATATATATATATATATATATATATTAAGCGTTTGGTACTATCGACTAAAAGAATATGATTTTTCAACTAAGATTAAAAATGAAACTTAATCAAGCAACAAAAACACAAAGTAGTTGATAAATTTCTTGTGTTTTTTGTCGGGTTTAATTTACTTAAGTCTCGATAATCATATATGTACATGTTTTCATGGCCTTTATTATTTTGAATTATCTTTTGTTGGATCATGATAAATCGAGAAAATTACATGATATGTATTGTTGTGGTTAGTTTAATCTCACAAAACATAGAACTAAATCAATAAAACTAGAATTGAAAGAGAAATAGAAATATTGAAAAAGAAAACTTAGCTGTAATGTAAATGAATAATAACACAAGATTGCGTGGTTCAACACTCAATGTAAGTATCTACATCCACAAGAAAACAAGTACCAGACATTCTTCTTTATTGCTCAATCTTCAATATTACAACCAGCAAGAACTTTACAAAACTGAGCTCTTGAAACTCAAAGTTTGAACAGTACAAACACTTGTCTAAACTCTTAGAGAGAAAAGTGAGTACTGAAAATCTAAAAATTGAGAGAAGTCTATCTCTAAATGTCTAAGGCCATAAGTAATTTATATTTTGCACCTAAATGTTGTGTAATTTTAAACAATACAAGTGCATCTTATCACAACAAATAATAAAGTGTAAGTACTAAAATTATTTCTTCTTGTTTTTATCCAAATAATAATAAAATTAGAGAAAATTAAAATAAGCAATTTAAAAATAATTAATCAAATTTTAGAGAAACCTAGGATTACAATTTTTCCTCAATATTTCACTTGAACCTATTTATACTCACTTAATTTCATCTGTCAATGCAAATTATCAACAAATAAACCATCACTACAAGAAAAAATGCTTTTAATAACACCAAAAATGTGTTATCAAAACATACCATAACACTTTTTGATGTGTTAAAACCGACTATGTTATCGTAGGTCAAGGTACTTTACATAACACTTTATCATTGTTATACAAATGTGTTATTATATTGTCAGCGATAACACAATTTCTGTGCTATTTTAATAAATAGCTAAGTGTTTAATTATGTTATTTATAGTAGATTATATAACACATTTCAATACTTATAAATTTGTGTTATACTACACTTTAGTATAACACATTTTTTGTGTTATACTACACTTTAGTATAACACATGTGTTATATTAGCTTAGAGAAACATAATCTTTTTTTACTTACACAAAACTAGGAAAAAAAATATGAAAGTTGAAGCCAAATAAGGTAACATAAATAGATTTTTATACATTACTCAAATGTAATTACAATATTTAGTCTACTAGTCTAGGCTTAAGAAATCATATTACACATAATTTATGCCCAATTCAGATTCCTTTATCACTAAATACAAAACAAGAAATGTATACAAAAATTAGTGAAAAATACATTCTTCCATTCTAAAGGCCTCAACTACAAATGTTGTCCAGAATTGCTCCAAAGAAATCATCTCAATATACCTGCACATTGTAAAAAAAAAGTCTCTTTATTATTAAGAACATAAGACTTAAGCTAGTTTCCACCTGTAAGCATATAAAGTTAAAATTAAATTTGTAATAACTCCAAAACTTGACGAAACAGCAGGGTATAGCAAGATGTACTACCATGCACTTTAGGCATAACCATATAAAATTCTTCAGTTACATAAATGCAGATAGGAGGAGAACATAATATCTGAATGCTAACATGATAAGGATCTACAAGATAATATCTAAATAGGAAAATATCTGAATACACAAGTTTCATCCTTGAGTAAATAGGAAAATATATATATAGAATGTTTTGTAAATTTCAATGACCAAGAACAGCTTCTCTACCAGTAAGGTATAAAGGAATTTTGACATTTGAAAAAATTGAAAATGCTATCATTGATACTCAGACATCTCAGTCTAAACATATGTGTGTATTTTTGTACCACTCCCAAGTTCAAAAGGAAGAAATAGTTTACTTTTTCCATGTGAAATATATATGTTTTGAACAGTAAAATACAATCTGAACTCAGAGAAGCATCAAAATATGAGCAATGTAGAAGAAAGAGCACATAGTCCAACCATGGAAAACAGAAGTTCTTGGCAAAAATGGCCTGAATGGCCAAGTAAAGTCATATCTCAACCTTTTTCTAGAGATTGTCTAGTCAGAAGCTATCTCCTTTAACATCTATTTTTTTATGAAAAAAAACCTCAAAGCCATAGATAGTTTTCCAAACCATGAAATAGTCTTAGGAATGGTACAATAATCAAAGGACTCTTTAACAATATACCCAAGTAGTAACATGATACTCGCTTCTCTACTTATGCTTGACATAAACAACTCAGCAGAAATTTTAAGCAACTTACTGATTGTTCAACATGGATCCAATTGTTCAACATGGATCCAATTCATCTGCCATTGATCCCATTTTCTGCATGAAGAAGTAAGCAATCCAATTCATGAATCAAGCTTTTGAAACTCATGAAACAACTTCAGTTACTAGTTCAGATCACATCAAACAAATTAGTTTCAAACACTACTATAAATAAGTAAGCAATCCAATTCACCAACATGCATTACAGTAGTCATTATAGCTTAATCCACTTACAAAAAATCTAAAGAAACACAGAAAGAGAAAGAACAAAGAATTTATTAATAAAAAGAAAGATAACACCTACCCATAATAAAAGCATCACAAGGCGAACACGAAATAAGGCTAGATAAAAAAATAACATTCATACACTGCTTTGCAAAAGACAAGAGAAACATATAGGCAAGCATAAGACCCTATAATAATTAATGCCATCATAATAAAACAAATCAACACACTGTACGAATAACCTTGAAAAAAAGGAAGTTTCAAAACACTATCCTATGTTATTAAGAATACATACACAGGTAGACCAATTTCTCAAGAAGACAACACAGGTAGACCAATTTCTCAAGCTTTTAACAACCTGCATATAGAGTTTTATCATAATCTAAATAAGAGGAGCTTTTGTGCAATGAGTGAAGAGATATACAGCTAGCTATATGACACCAAACAGAGATAAAACAAGCAATTAGTAGTAAATCACAGCTCACAAGAGACAAAGACTCGAAAACTTAAACTAATAGATCATAAATCTGTATATGGTAAAATATCACAAAAACTTTCAGTTTTTATCTTCAATCTGTACTGTGAAACACTATCTCAAAAAATCATTTCAGAAGAAAAATAAAAATAATTTAGCTAGCACTGTTACCAAAAGTAAACTGAAAATAATGGTGAACCTCATTTGCACAATACAAAAATATCAACATTCAGGGCATTAAAGTATAGCAGAGGACAAAAAGAATGGAGAACTTACCCTTCCAATAGAGTAGACCATGAGACATAGTTGACCATAGACTTTAGAGATGACTAGAGACACTCAAGATGACTAGGAGAGAAGCAAGTAGGGGCAGATCTTCAATGGTGAAATAGAGATTTTCTTTTCCTAAAATGTTGATATAGGGAAAATGTAAAAAAGAAAAAACCCTTACAGTTACCAAAAATAAAAAATAATGAAGAAAAAAACAAGAAAATGCATACCAAAACAGTGATAACGATTCCAAGAAAATGCATCCCAAAACAGTGATAACGATACCAAAACAAGAAAAAAAAAAAGAACAACCAGTCTTTAAAATATTGACCTCTGATGTGTAGAACTATATTAAACTTGGCAAATCAAACTAAAGGCCTTACCTCAAGGAACCATTATAGCCAGTATCAAGAATATTTGTATTTAAAGCCACATCAAATAAATTTTCCTTAACAGCTGTTGCAGAAACATATCAAGGGCAACTGACCAAAAAAAAAACAATGTTAAAGTCATCATAATCAGAAGCTAGGCTTCGAGCTAGCAAACAGTTTAAGTATATGCCAAGAGGCCCACAAAACATTTTAACACTGAAATTCTGGGGTTTGTAGCATTCAAGCATTTAAATGCCTTATTGAAACAATTGCATCAGTAAATCTTCTCATAAGAAACGTGTTGGTGGAAAAGTATAACGATATCTTTATACACATATTTTTTTATTCAAAAGCAAATGACATAACTTTACATTTTTTTTAAGAGAATATTTATTTGGCCCTCAAACTATAGAATTAGAATCTCATTTTGGCCTCAAGACCTTCAAATGTATGGTTTTACTACCCAGACCTAATTTTTTTGTCAACAATAAAATAAGGGGCCAAAACATGATTAGAATTGTAAAATGAGACACTTGAAAGTTAAAAGGGCCAAAGTTAGAATGGTAGTGCATAAAAAAAAACAGGGGCAATGGAGACCCGAGTATATCCACAACAGCAAAAAAGCCACAGCCAACAACAGATCATAAAAACTTCTGTAATGCTTTTTTTTAATGCAAAATGAATGTCCAAAAAGCAACATGCCACCTTCACAGATCAAAACAGGAAAGGGAAACTTTTCTAGAGCAATTATCATCATATTCATCATCTATTGCATATAACGGTTACATAAAAAGACTGTAAAGCCAAAGCGGTAATCATAGCTGGTTTGTAGTTATGGTGTTCAGCCAAAGATTGGTGTGTTTTATGTAAGAAGAATTCTGAAAATGCAGATGGCTTATTCTTCCACTGCCCGGTCTCAATCCAAGTTTGGTACAAGAATTTGGAAGAATTTAAAATGGTCTGGTGTGTTCCAGCAAACTGTCTAGGTGCTTTTTGTTTCAGGTAAGCGGCTCAAAGGCGAAGAAGACTCTTTGGTAGATTGTAGTAACAGTTATCTGTTGGGTTATTTGACTAGAGAAGAATAAGAAAATCTTTGAGGATATGGAAAACAGGGTGGATAAATTTGGCTTGATTTTGCATAGTGTTAATCCTGTTACTTTTTATTTCATTTCTGTTTTTTAATGCATTCTTTTACTAGTTTGATTTGGAGCAAACGTGAATTCAAATTTTTGTTAGCTGAAATTAACAAAGTAGTGCAGTATTATAAATAACTAGCTTTAAAATAAAACAAAACAACATCCCAATCAAGATAACTAGCTTTCAACACTTATAAATATTAAGATTTTGCAGTTTTCGTTAGTCTCTAGCCAAATCAAAAACTCATTCTAATAGCAAAACTTTCAATTAAAAGTGTACTTTCAATTATGAATTAACAATCATTTTTTCTTATTTGTCTATATCATAATTTTTATGTAATAACTATTTGGAATGGATTGGTTTCAAATTTTCATTTCTTATCATGTAATGACCCAACTACTCTAGACTTTGGACCATTAATGAAAACTATACATAGACCCTAATCCTTAATAGAACTTACAAGTGAAAAGATCATAACTTTATTGGAAACTTGAAAAAAAGTAAATGCTAAACTTACATAAAATTTAAAGTGGGATATGGGATCCCTTTGTTTTAAAAGGAAAACATAACATAATTGTAATTAAAAGAGATTACATAAATAAGTGCAGAAAAATACACATAAAACCATAAGTAAAGACTTCATCCTCGAATCGAAACTCTCGGCTCTTTGAATCCATTCCGCCTCAATACACATTCCCCAAGCTTCCAAGAACCTTTTCCGCCACTAAAGCTATTTTCCTGCACATATAAACAAAAAAGAGTGAGCCTAATGCCCAGCAAGGAAAATCTAACATATAACCATATACATAAAATTCATAATGTAACATAAAACATATCATAACACTTATGTCACATACATAATATAATGGCCATTATTACTTGGGGTCCCATACACTAAACAAGTCATATGCCCATTAGGTTAGTAGAGCTTGCTAGCTAAGCAAGTCATATGCCCATAATCTATTTGGGGCTTGTTAGTTGTACGGGTCATATGCCCAAGTCTACAATTATACATATCATAGCATATTTCATAACACATAATCATAAGATAACATATAGATCATATAACACATAAATCCTATCATATTTTCCTTACCAAAATTACCGGGATATGAGAACAGTTTTGGGACTTTGGAACACTCCTAAAAACCATAAATGGAAGGCTGAGTATACTAAAGAGAATGAGATGAAAAGAATGGAAGAACTATACCATTAAGAATATACTTACCAAAAACCTTATGTTCAAGAACTTAGATTTCCTATCCAAGAATAAAGAATAAAGTTAGGGGCTAAGTAGAAAACTATAAGAACTTGAAGAAAATAATACCAAATGAACTAGAGTTTTGGAATACCTTGAATGCTTTATAGTCAATCTAAACCTTGAACCGAAATGCTATAAAACCTTACTTCCCAAGTGTTTGGTAAGCTTATAGTGATCAAGCTTTATAATTCCCAACCCAAGTGTTTACACTCTCACAATAACCTAGCAACTAGCAACCTCTGAACTTAGTTTGATGAATGAATAAATGGCTGGGTACTAGGTCCTATTTTTAGAGTTTAGGAATGAAAAGATCTTCATTTAACTTGAATAAAAATAATGGCTTTTTAAGTGAAAAACATTTGAACTATCGTTCAGCAGAGGCTGAAGACTCGTTTAGAAAGATGCTGGACTAATCAAGAGGTTGAAGATTTGAATGGAGAACATTTTCAAAATGTTTCAAAATGCCCTGAAGGAGGCGATATATCGCCCCCTGTAGGCGATATATTGCCTGGGCTAGTATGCCCAGGGCAATCTGTGACGTTTCGTGTTTTTCGTATCCCCGTACTGCGATATATCACCCCCTATAGCTGCGATATATCGGCATACACTGAATAATTAAACACGAAATTACACAATTTTAGCTTAATTTGAATTGAGTAAACAGCCTTGACTAAGCCCTCTAACGTTTTCAAAGCTGGTGACTTACCCTAGGATATTCAAATTTTAACCTTAATAAATTTATTCCTCAAAATACTTAATCATTATTAAACATACACATGACATGTGCTATTATCTTACTGGGTCTTATCTCATCCTTATAATATAATAAATATTACCCTCAATATCATTTATATTAATCAAACCTTAGGTTAAAATTAATATTATTAAACTATAGGTTAAACTTAGAAAATCTACAAGTGTTACTACGAGTGTCCAAATAAATTCTGGTCTGAACCAAAAAATCCACAGTCATAAACTGTTATACTACTATCTAACTTGACTAAGTAAAGTTCTTTGGACTCTACATATCATCATTTTCATTCTTTTTATTGTAGACTAACATGAACTAACTGCAAGAATAATTTAAGAATCACAGATTAATGAATCGAGTAAAACATACATCTAAGTCAAATTATACTGGTTTTTCTCCAATTTATATTTAATGTCTCATTCTCTTTTTTACACAAGAAGAAAATTAGATACAAACATGTAGGAAGAGAAAATAGATACCAAGTTTGGTTAGGAAAACCCCATGGAAAATTCAAAGCCAGGAGTGGTCTAATAAGAAAACCCAAAACCCATTATCCCACATATATTAGGAAATCAAATCCTATTTTTTCCCCACCAAAAAAAGTCCAGAAAAAAGAAAAAAACCCAAAACAACAAAATTTACAATAATGCATAAATGAATCTCAAGTGAAGCTTAATAACATATATGTTGTGTTGTACATATGTTGTACAAATAAAATGTGAAAACAAAGCCATAGAATCACTATATATATATATATATACATCTTACAATCAAGTGACTTATCACCCCAAAACAACTAAGTCAATTTTCTTTTCTATTTTCAAGTAAAAGAAATTTGTACACATGTTGTGCTAATAAAATGTGAAAATTAATCAAGCAAAATACTTAAGAATTTATTTAGGATCCATAGATTAATGGTAGATAATATATACTACGGACAAAATTTATTTAGGGATTTAAAAAAAAATAAAAAAAAGAGAGATAGTGAGTTGGGGATTTTGAAATACTCATTAACTAAACCAAATCAAAATTAAGAGAAGTGTGTGCTTCTGTTTTGGATTTTTAAATCATGAAATATACATATATAAATTATAGACTAAAGATCCTAAAAAGAAAAAGCATCATTTCGAAAGCCATCTAAATTAGTTATTTGCAGCAGCATCAGAACCACTCAATACAATACCACCAACAGAAGACATAATGATTATAAAAGAAAAAAAAAATACAATACCACCAACACTAGTTAATAATTAATACCTTGGCCAAGCTTAAACTTGAAAGGAATCCTCTATAATGGCTGGAATTGAACTTAGTCCCATCAAGCACAGTTCCAGTGTAATGAGGCGCTACACCAGTAGAAACCTAATAAAATTAGAAAAAATTACAATGCTACTAAATGCAATGCTACAGAGCACACACCACCAAAAAGAAAAATAAAGAAACAAAATAGCAATAGCAAAATCAATCAGCAATACCAACATCAAATGTCAAAATAAAGTTACATATTGTATTGTACTAAGATAAATACACTTGAATAATAAAAAAATAGAAGACAAAAAAATATTAAGCATGCTTACGTGTCCAAGAATAAATCTGCTAAATCATTGCGCTTGATATGTTCACCCTTCATGGCAACATCTGTGAAAATAATCTGATCTGGTTGTACACCTCTTTGAACAGCATCTGGAACACCAATAGTTTATCAGTTACTAATTTATCTTTCCTTTGTAAGATAAATAACCATTACTACATTATAAAATATAAATAACAAAGAAGAATTCAAATATTATGCATGTAAATGATTTCTATAAATGACATAACAGAAAGTTGATTCTCTAAATTTAGCAGAACCAAGACTCATTCTTCATTGTATAGAAACTTTGGTACTACATAAGAAAACAGACATCCCAGGTATGTTTTGGAATGATACTAAAAAACTATAACATAAGTTGACATGTTTTTTTTTCTTTTGGGGGAAAGTAGAGAACAGTGCGATAGCCAATCGCACACGGTATCTTGATTCTATATATTTATTTTGCATATAAATGGTTTATAGAGTCCAGTTACCACACCATAGGGGGAGACAGAATATAATGTATAGTATATAAATTAATAAAGTAAGAATTATTACGTTCGTGCTCGCCCCATTTTCCATCAGAAGGAGCTTTGTACAGCATCCTGCCTAGTGGGGTAAATTGATCAACTGGCACATCTTCAGCAGGAATACCCAGTTCATCTAACAGCTTCCTCTGTGCGGCATTCCTTGCTCCTGGTGATTTAAAAAGATAATAATAAGATTTAGAAGACATAAGCTTTGAATGGATAGTCAAATATCTACTCTACATAAATATATTACCAAGGGCCTCCTCAGCGATAAGCTCAGATTCACGGTAGAGTGGATGGCTGCAATAGGTGTTTGTCCACACAAGGGGAAACGTTACCTTTGTTGCAGAATGTTGCTGTACAGATAAACAGACGGAATATCATATCTTGAGACTTATGTTATCGAATAGATGTGCACAACAGATACGAATTGGCCTTCAATATAACTAGCCACACACAAGACATTTTGGGAAAAGGGAAAAAACATAGAAAACAAGAAAAGATATGTAGACATGGTCATGAGTGCATGAAATTTTAGGAATATAGAAAACTAAAATGGGAAATAGAATATGACACAATTATTCAATTTATGCCCTCCTAATAGATAGGATAGATCTTGACTTGGTTCTTCACATGACACTTATTACTATAAATGTAAGCACCTAGGAGGGCAGTTCAAACAGTCAGGTCTGTTGTTTGCTCCCACAAGATCTAAGGTTCGGTACCTAATTGGCAAATCATATAGCTTGATGTCCCTCAAATATTGTAAGCAATACCTGAAGAAGCAACTCGTATTTCGAGTTGAACAAAAACACACTGAAAGCCTTGTGTAGCAAATTTTCCTTTTCAATCTTTTCCATCAAGTGACCTACAGGGTACAAAAGCATTAGCAAACCACAGATGTCCAGCTGATCCAACAGAATGAACATGATCTATATACAACATATATGATTTGAACATGTAGTAGAATGCCCAAAACATGAATAAACAGATCATTTCCATAACATGAAGGTATCCAAAATCAAAAGAGCGTATAAGATTTAGGAGGGATAGAAAGCCTTGGAGTATGCAAAATGCAAAGTACCATAAAGACGTGACATAATACCCAAAAAGAATTGTGCAAATCAAATTTTACTTACAATTATATTTTGTATCATGACCAACAACCTGGTCATTCTCATCCACTAGAATGCATCTACAGAAAGTTCACATAAAGAAACATAATCTGCTCCAGTACAACACAAAGAAAGATATGTGGACCAATATACCAAACAGTAATGTTATTTTTGTAACAGTATACCAATATTTTAATCAAACTGATTTCTTGACTCTTCCTTTCGATAGAAAATTATACACAGGAACAATGTTAGAACAAACAAGTAAAAAGCCAAGGATTTCTGAGATGTGAGATTAGCTTATGGGACACAGTAACAATAAAAATGAGATAGTAATTATCATAATATTGTACAAATTAAAGGCACCAAAATCACATTTTTCGTGAGTCAAATTTTGTGATCAATATATGCAAGGGATAGTGAAATAAAGAATTTGATCACTTGATTGTAGAGTGCAGAACAATAAAATAACAGATCTCATAAATTACTATAAAGTAAAAAACAGTTTAGAATCACAAAAGAATACAAGATTTTGATCCCTAGTAGAAAAGCTTTTGGTCACAACAAACCAAGTATTAATGATACAATAAGAAATATTACTAACTATCCCTAATGAAAACATAACATAGAAATTTCAAGGTAAAACCAAATCAATTAACAGCAAAACCCACATACAAATGTCCAAAATAAAATAGAAGCTACAACAAAAGAGCTCCATATCGTTTCCTTCAAGGTCTCTAGAGGTTCACTCCGTTTGAAGCCAAAACATGGGGAAAAGTGGCATAAGAAGGAAGTCGAGTGGACTTCACTCCTTCAATTTGACTGCTCAGAGCAAGATACGAGAACCATTTAAACAAAAAGAAATAAATAAATTGCTTTAAAATAATAAAAAAAATACACAACCAGGAATTGAACACCCATGGCACCCCGTCGAACCACCATCTCCAGCCCACGCCACCCAGTTGTCGTCGACTATAAAACAAAACGAGAGAGAGAGAGAGAGAGAGATCTTTACCTGCACCAACGAGTCTCCGAGTCCACGTCGTCAAGCCTTAGGCAGTCCCGCTGAGCCTCTGTCTACCCCGTCGACCTCCACCGTGGTTGAAGCCTCGTATATCCCCTCGCCGTCGTAGTTGAGGGAGCAGGAGAGAGAGAGAGAAGGAGAGGGATCGGGGAAGAGTGAGTGAGGAGACCGGCTTGGAGACAGGGTTTTTAGATTAGAGGAAAAAAAAGGAGAGCTTTTGGTTTAGGTCTAGAGAATAGAACAGGAAGATGGAAAAGGAAAGTATAACACATTTCATTTTAGTTTGCCACCTAACAATTTCATAGCCCGCCTTTTTTTTTTTAACTTTCATTATTATTTACCGCTTTTATTTTTACATTAGATATTATAATACTTTTTTAATAAACTTATATTTATGTGTTATGGAAGGGGGTATTTGGTGTAGTGCATAATTATTTAAAAGCCCTTTCTGATGGGGATGCAAGAATATTTTATTTAATAAACTATCTATATTCCTATGATAATCAAATTAGAATAAAACTCATTAAGCATATGTTCTAAAAAATGGTTATGCGTGCCACATAGTTATATTCCTATCCTATGTGAAACACAAATATTGTTTAGTGATCATACATCATTCTATTCAAGGCCACAAAATTTCCTTTCCCAAGTTTATTAAGGTTCCCTAATCAATCTAGTTAGTGATCAAATTGGAAGCATTAAGCATAAAATAGACGAAGAATTTAACATTGATTTCAGAATTATAAGATCAAACAAATAATTCAAACTACTATGGAGTTCCAATTACGACCCTAGAATAAGAAATTAGTTCATGCTAATACTAATGTAAACCACATAAAATATAATAATTAAATTCAACATCATGGAGTTTACAAGGTAAAGCAAAAGAATGAGAATATTAAAGATGAAAACTCTCGGTTGAAACTCCTCCAATCTTAAAAGTTTTGATTCTCCTCTTTCTCCTTCTCACTATAGGCTTGTGCATTAGGATCTCTCTCTAAAAGTCCCCTAAAGTCGTGCTCATCTCCATCATATATAGCCTAGGTCACAACATGCAAGAAAAGTAAACAAATAAGGTAGTTTCTCGTTTTTTTAATTTTTGCTCAATGTCGTGAGATTGACTCTGGCCATTGCGACACTATCTGTTGCTTTTATATTAGATTTGTTCTTTCTTCTTCCATTCTTCTTGCATTTCTTTGCTTGCTCCAATGACTTTCAGAACTACAACAAACACTTAAACTACGTAAAATAAACTCCAAAAAACCATCAAACAATAGATTCGAAGGTACTCAATTATATTGTTAACACACTATATCACTAAACAAACTCTTCAACCAACATAACTGACCTTTATACCAATGAACCAATAACAACTTGCCAGATGTACAAATAGTCTCATTCACTCAAAACAATTTCCACCTTGATTGAACTACTTGAATTTCAGATAAATCTGGAAGGCATAATACTTGTAACAATTCTAATGAAAAATGCCTCATAGCTTGAGGCTACTCAACGTGCTTCAATGTGCATCAGACATAAGTAGTGCTTAAATTTTGCTCGTATCCACAACAATTTTTCTCTGCAAGTAACAACTTCATGATATGTAGAAGCCTCAAAAATCATTTGTTCAGTAGTTGTAAAGGCATATGCAATCACGCCTGCATAGCCATATCTCACTCGTTATTTAGTTTCCCTTTTTTTCTCTGTGTCGAGTAATTAATAGCTTCTTAAGTCACCTGAGTTGTTGTCATCATGCTGTTGTCCTTGTTCCACCTCAATCTGTATTTTCATTCTTTTCTTCTTAATACATGTGGGTCCTACTATTCTTTCCCATTCCTAAAACTAGGGAATGGTAACCATTACAATGTAAGTGATTCTCATTCTTTTTAAGTAGACATGCCAATAGAGTTTTGGGCACTTTAGGGTACCTTATTAAATGTAAACTCTATTAAAAAATTTGCTTTATTTTCTTCAAACAAAATGAACAAATTTTAACATATTTTTTTCTTAGAAAAAATATGTTTCAATTTATTTTTTTCCTAGTTTTTAAACCCTAATGATCAAATTTTTGTTAGAAGATTTCTATTCTATAGCCGTTTGGCCAACATGATTCGACTAGACTATTGGGTGAGATTGTGATTCGATTGGTCTGGAGTAGATTATTTAAGTGTAACATTGTGCTTTGTGTGGTGTAGGAGTAAATCCATAATGAAATAATTTGTTATATAAAATTGTGATAAATTATTTCATATACGATAAAAGAGAATGTTGGACATCATTTTATTGTCATTTTGGGGTGTCGGGCACTTTAGGGTGCCTTATGGCAGTACTCAAAATAAAATGGTAAGATATTGACACATGTGATGTTGACGTGCGATCATTTTATTAATTAGTCAAGATAAGAAAATATTATAGGGAGAATCTATAATAAAGTATGTATTTTCAGTTTATTGGTACGACATGATCATGTTTTAGGTACATTAATCAATTATGATCCAAATATTATTATGACAATGTTCATTATAGTCACAGAAAATCTTGCAAAATTACAAGAAATTATGGATATTTACGGTTTCAAAATCAGGGTTCAAACAATTTCTTACACGAATACTCATTTTTTACACGAGAGTAAAACGAACCCTGATTTCGGCACTATATATTTTACAAAATTTCCCAAAATCTTGCAGGAGGCTTGCTATGATTACAATGAACACTGTTATATATTTATATTTATAAACTAGAGTCATAATTGATTTACATTCCTAAAACAAGGTCATGTAATACCACTAAAGTAAGATAATCCCTAAAATTATAAGACATAAAAAAGAGCAAAATTGATTGGTTAATATGACTTTCTGACTGCATAAAATGTTATCACGATCATCTTCTTGCCAGATGAGGTGGTGGGTAGCGCTCACTTTCTATATAGTTTGCCAAAAATTATCTGAAGTATTGATAAAAAAAACTAATCCACTATTGTCGTGCTCGTGTAACAAAATGTGTACATTGTCACTTGTTAATTTCAATTTTTTTGTGCTCACTGGGCTGAATTTTGACATAAAATCTAAAATGTAAAGTTAATTTGAATTATAATTGGGAAATATGAGTTTCTATGCTTCTTGTGGACTCATAAATCCAAAAAAAATGCTAGCTACTACTATTATTAAAAAATGATGCTATTCTTTTCCTCATTTCCAAAAATACCCCTTCCATTTTTTTAGCCTCTCTCTTCCTCTATCTTCTGTCCTCTTCCACTCTCTCTCTTCTTGTAATGCCCCAATTAATTCTAAACATCAGACCATTAAAAACTACTAAACATAACTACTATTTTTGAATACATATATACTTAAAATATTATAACTTTATTAAAAATCCAAAATATGGTACGAAATACAAAATAAGGTATGGGTACCCATTGTTTAATACATAAAACATAAAAACATAAACTTTGAATAAATTGTTTAAAAACTAAGTGCGAAAGTACATAAGAACATAAATCAAAATACTTGAAGCAACGTCATCCTCGATCTTTCAGCAGTCTATTCAATGAGTCAATCCCTAATACACATGCCAAGCTACCACGAATCCGTCCCGCCTTCCAAGTTCATTTTCCTGCACCATCTAAAATGAAAGGAATAAGTCTAATGCCCAGCAAGGAAAATCTAACAACAACATATATCATAAAACATATACTATAAAACATATGACGTAAAAACGTTTATCATACAGGACTACAATATTAATGGTCATTAACTCATTACGGTAGAATGTGATAAAACCATCTAGGTCCTCAGTCTACTAATCGAGGTAGGTTAGAACATATGGTAGTATATGATAACCCATCTAGGTCCTCTGTCTAATAATCGAGGTAGGGTAACTCATAACTCTAAACCACGATAATGATAAAAACCTTGGGGTTTGCTATCTAAGCACTATAAGCCCCAAGTCCCAAGTGACTACAAAACATATTCATACATATAACATATCAACATATCATATCATATCATATCATATCATATCACATAAACATATCATAACATATATATCTAACCTATTTTCCTTACCAAAAACTAGGATATGGAGACAATAACGGGATATGGAGACAAGAACGGGATTGGAACACTCCTAAAACCAGCAGTAAAATCCATGAATTTCTAAAGATATAGAAATGAAAAAGAGAACTAAACCATCAAAGTAGAAACTTAGTGAAAACCTTAATGTTTCAAGGAACTTAATCACCTAACCAAAAGTCATAACAATGAGTTAGGATTTGGAAGAAAATGGAAGAAAAATAAAAGAACTATGATGAAAGAAATCTGAGGATAAGAATACCTTGATAGACTAGAACTTCGATCTACACCTCAATACTGAAATATCACTCTGTCTTACTTCCCAAGTGTTTAGAAAAGCTTAGATTGGAAAAAATTTAACCCAAAACCCAAGTGTTTTCTCTCTAGTGTAATATTAGCCATTTGGATGCTTTGAAGAATGTTTGAATGATGAGTGAAATGTCTGAGTGCTAGGTCCTATTTATAAAGTTCAAGGAGTGAAACTAACCCCTTTTAAAATGAATAATAATTGAAAAGATTTGAATTTTTGTTTCAACAGATGCCCAGAACTCGGTCAAAAACGTTCAAGAGCGAGTCCAAGTGGTTGAGGGCTGTTTCTAATTTAAATCCATAATGATTCAAAAATGGCTCCAGGAGCCGATATATCGCATCCCCTAGGCGATATATCGCCCTTACCTATATCCCGAGCTTTCGTGCTTTCGTTCGTGCAAAGTCGACGTGTTTTCCGTATCTCTCATAGGTGATATATCGGCCCCTATAGCTGCGATATATCGGCATACGTTGATATATCAAACACATTTTTTGCACTCTTTCAACATATTTTGAATTTGTTTAAATAACTTTGACTGAGTAAAACGTGATCCTAAGAGCTGCTGGAAGGTTCTAAAGCTTCTAGATCTTTCTTTTATTAAATTATTCATCCAAAATCCTTAAATAAACATGCTTGTGACAAGTTTCCTGCTCTTAATAATTCTATCTAAACCTTAGGTTATAATAAATAATATCTCCATAACCAGCTATATTAATCAAATCTTATGTTAAAATTAATATTTCTAAACTATAGGTTAAACTTATAAAATCCATAACTGTTTCTATGAGTTTCCATCTAAGTCCTGGTTTGATATCCACGAAAACTAACATACTACAAACTACTGCACGAAAACTAACATACTACAAATAACTACTACTACTACTACTAGTATCGGTCTGGTCATAACGGGGTTAATTGCGAGGCTCGGGGTGAGTCTCGGGGAAATTTGGTGATTAGAACATTACTGGGAATTAAAGGGTAATGGGATATGATTTATTGGTATTTGAGAATATTGGGAATAACGAGTATTGGAGGGTGTTAATTATGATTAACCAGATAGGCGGGAAAAGACGATTTTGCCCTTGGTGGCTGTTAAGGGTTTTAAATAGGCTTGGGGGCATTTTAGTCTTTTCACCTTAGGTTATATTTACCATTAGAAGGCTGTGAAAAGTTAAGAAAAATAGAGCACTTCATCTTCCTCTACCAATCATCTTGTTCTCCTCTTTTCTGTAGATTTTTTGAAGCTCTTTTTGAGGAACCAAGCCTTGATGGTTTTGGGTTGTGTTCTACCATTGAAGAGGATGTGATTATGAGATTGAGGTGAGTTTCTAGCCATTAAAACTCTTTTCCTTGCTCTGTTTTTGTTATTGAGTTTCAGCTGGATTTTTGAGTTGGATAATGGGAATTGATGGGAGTTTTTGGCTAGGGTTACTTGGGTTATGATGCCTAGGGCTTGTGTATATGGTATTTGGATTCATTTGGGGGTTTGGATGGAGTTTGGAAGCTTGTTTTTCAGGTTGGAAATGGATAACTCGAAGAAGGAAGAACTAAGGTTGTTCCAGCCTGGTCCTAGCGCTATAGCGCCCAAGGGAGGGCACTACTGCACTGTCCAGGGCCAGACTGCCCTGGTTGTAGTGCTTGGGCGCTAGCGAGAAGCACTATAGCGCTACCCTATTTTTCCTGATGCATATTTTGGGCACTTTTGAGGGATTTTGGCTTGGGGTTTCAATTCCTAAGGCTAGGATCGAATCTACTCACCGGGTACGATTCGGGGTTCCGGGAGTGAGGTTTTGGTCAAGACCCTTCTATTGTTGATTTTCATTAATGGAGATTGTAATTGGTTATGACTAGGTGACCATTAAGGAATCAAAGGATCGATCGTTCTCAAGGGTCGTTCAATTGTTATTTCTCGCTCGAACCAGAGGTAAGAAAACTGCACCCAGTCTGTTATGCATGTGATGCATGAGGAACATGTGATTAGGGCATGACATGAATATTGAATATGAGTTTGATCAGAGCTTGAGTCTCTGTGTTTGTGCATGATCATAATTATGCTAGCAATTGTTAAGTAAGCATGTTGAATGCCCTACATTTGGATATTTGACATATGATATATGCTTGGTTTCATTACTTACTTGTGTATGGCACTGATCCATGAGTCAGAAATCGGAAATGGTGTCGGTATTAACTGTGAAGTTGTGACTCACTAGTCAAGTTCGGCAGTAGTACTGAGCACTGGTCGTATGGTATTGGCTTAAGAGTCAAGAATGGTTTTAGTGTGTTTAACTCAAGCCGAAAAGATTAGATCTAATTGACATCAACATTGAATGACTCATCATGAGCATTAATGCCAGACAAACCTCAAGTTCGATGAAAACTAAAAGCGCTTGTCTAGCCTATGGCTAGTCACTTAGAGCTAGGGCGAAAGACCCATGTGACTGCACTGTCACATGGCTGTGGGTGTTGAGCCCCCGTAGTGACTCACTCATCAGTCACTCATCTGGTTAAAGTTAGTGACTTACTCATCAGTCACTCATCTGGTTTAAGTTAGTGACTTACTCATCAGTCACTCATCTGATTAGGGCTAGACGCCCCAGCATGGTTATCAGAACCTCAAGTGTTAAATCACTCATCTGATTATGGCTACACGCCCCATTATGGTTAACAGAACCTCAAAGTGTTAAATCACTCATCTGATTAGGGCTATACGCTCCATCATGGTTATCAGAACCTCAGGTGTTAAGTCACTCATCTTATTAGGGCTATACGCCCCAACATGGTTAACAGAACCTCAAAATGTTAAATCACTCATCGGATTAGGATTGACTTGATAGTCATCCATTCAAGAAGACAGGATCCCCCATCATTATCTGAACCTATTTGCATGCATGAATAGGGCTATTATTGCTAGGCATGCACATTATGATTTAGTAGCATGTTATTACTGTTCATGAGCATATTGAGTTTTCTTGCTAGACTTCGGCTCATGGGTGCTATGTGGTGCAGGTAAAGGCAAAAGAAAGCTGGACCATCCTTGAGTTGGAGAGCTTAGGTGACAATGTGTACATATGCGGCTGCTCGACCGCCACAGCCGAGGGTTGAAAGAGGAATTAGGGTTAAACCCTATTTTACCGCTTAGGTCAGCTGGTTGTAAATATTTTGTTCTATTTAACCTTTAAATTATATTTTTGGAATCCCTATGTATATAGTAAATGTTTTAGTGAAACTTTATATCTTAACCAAAAGTTTTAACCCTAAACCGCTAATCATACTTAGTTACACGATTATGGCCAAATGACTCGATTAACGAGTTTAACACTGTTTAAAATGCACACCATAACAGGGAGTTTAGGGCGTTATAACCACTACTAAGTCCCGACTTGAACCAATATCCACAAAAACTACAACAAACTACTACTACTACTACTACTACTACTACTACTACTACTACTAAGTCCCGGCTTGAACCAATATCCATGAAAACTAACCTACTACTACTACTACTACTACTACTACTACTACTACTATTACTACTACTACTACTACTACTACCACCACCACCACCACCACCACCACCACTACTACTACTACTACTACTACTACTACTACTACTACTACTACTACTACTACTACTACTACTACTACTACTACTACTAATTAACTACTACTACCACCACCACCACCACCACCACCAATAACTACTACTACCACCACCACCACCACTACTACTACTACTACTACTAACTACCACCACCACCACCACCACAACTAGACAGACTTTGGTAGATTTCATTGTCAAATGAACATGGATTTCCTACGAGGAATTCATAACCCCAGCCCGCGAGCTGTGGAGACTTTATGCCGATGGATCCTCCAATGAAAATGGATCAGGGGCAAGGATCATTCTAATCACCCCAACAGGAAATCGCTTCCACTCGGCACTAAGGTTTGGTTTCAAGGCATCAAACAACAAGGCTGAATACGAGGTGTTATTAGCAGGACCTCAAATAGCCACTGAGCTCAAGGTAAAGGCCATACACTGCTATAGCAACTCACAACTGGTTGTTAACCAAGTCCTGGGTGAATATCTTGCTCATGGTATAAAAATGGCCGCTTACTTGGAGAAGGTAAAAACAGCACTCGGAGGCTTTGAGTTCTATGCTATAGAATAAGTCACCTGAGAGCAAAATTCAAATGCAGACGCATTGGCCAGGCTTGCCACGACTAATGAAGCTGAGACACTCAACGTGGTTCCGGTAGAATTTCTACCAACCACAAGTATAAACGAGCCCGATGAAGAAGCTATCAATGTGATCGATTCACAACCCACTTGGATGACCCCAATAGTTGACTACCTCAAAACCAGAAGTCTCCCAGCAGACTGGAACGAAGCTAGAAAGCTTATGTACCAAATACTAAGATATACTATTTTGGAAGGAAAATTGTACAGAAGGGGGTACTCTATGCCATTACTTCAGTGTGTAACTCCTCCCAAGGAAAAGAAGATTTTGGAAGAAATCCATGAAGGATTTTTTGGAGATCACACTGGGGGGCATAGCTTGTCAAAAAAGGTGATTAGGCAGGGGTACTTCTGGCTAACAGTCAAGGTAGAATGGTTCGAGTACGCAAAACATTGTGATAATGTCAACGGTTTGCCTCAATACCAGGGGCTCCACCCACCGAGCTTACTATGATGAGCTCCCCACGACCATTCACGATATGGGGAATTGACCTCATAGGCCCCTTGCCAACTTGAAAAGGTGGAGTAAGGTATGTTGTAGTCATGGTGGATTATTTCACAAAATGGACCGAGGATGAACCCTTGGCCACCATTACCTCGAAGAAAGTCCTAGATTTCATAGTAAAAAACATCATCTATAGATATGGGATGCCCAGGAAGATAGTATCAGATAATGGGACCCAGTTCGACAGTGATTTGTTTACACATTTTTGTGAAAAGAACGGGATAATAAAGAGTTTTTCCTCCGTGGCCCATCCCCAGCTAAATAGCCAGGTTGAAGCATTCAATAAAGCCTTAAAAATATCCATGAAGAAAATTTTAGAAGAAGCAAAGGGGAGATGGCCAGAAGAGCTGGCTCGAGTCTTATGGGCTTATAGTACCACGACAGGAACTTCAACAAGGCATACCCCCTTCTCCTGGCTTATGGATGTGAGGCCATGTTGCCTATCGAGGTCGGAATCCCAACTATAAGGCGTGATGCATATGATCAGGCCTCGAACCAATCCCAGCTCGAAGAAAGTCTGGGCTGCATTCAAGAAAGACGAGACAAAGCCCAGTTGAAAAATGTTGCATACCGGCAACGGGCTACTAGATATTTTAACAAGAAGGTCCGAGATAGGAAATTTGGATTTGGAGACTTGGTGCTAAGGCGTGAGTTTTTGGCCACACAAGACCCGTCTGTTAGTGTACTTGGACCAAATTGGGAGGGACCATTTCAGACCGAGTCCATTATTCGACTTGGAGTATATAAGTTGGTGAGGCTAAACAGAGAATTTGTTCTGCGAGCTTGGAATGGTGAACATCTACGACCTTATTATCAGTAATGTAGGAATGATGTTTTCATTTTAACCAAGCATATAATTAATTTTTTCTTTTTATCAGTAAAGTACTGAATTTCATTCAAAAGTTGTATTATTTATTGTTATACTTTTTTTGCATACCCTCAAAATTCAATAACCTAAGATCGCAATCATAGGATATTAAGGGGCATAAGTGGTATACAATCATACCATAGGCTCGAAAAAATATCACATAAATAAAAAGTAACTCAAATGGCAATGTTTGGATTATTAACCCGACATGAAAATCAATAAGTATATGGACCATTAACCAAACACACAAACTAAAAATGCCTGGATTATTAACCCGACATGAAAATCAATAAGTGTATGGATCACTAACAAAACACGCGAGCTCAAAATGTAAGAATTATTAACCCGACATGTCAATCAATAAGTGTATGGATCATGAACCAAACACGAGAGCTAAACAAGTATGGAACAAACCAGCAAAACCTAAAAAACAGTAAAGAAGTTGGAATTCTAGAAAAACCAACTATAAACTAAGTCGAAGCTAAGGCTGGAAACTTTTGCAAACAAGTTTTGACCTCGCAACCTCGAAGCCCTACTCGAGGATGAGGAAAAGTAACTTGAAAAGAAAAATATAACTAGACTAATATGGTTACATGCCAATTAAGTATTTTTTCATATACATGGTAAAAGTAAAGTTCGACCTTGAGAATAACGAAGTCGAACATGGATATTTCGAATAAACTATGCAAGAATGTGTTGAAATTTGAACTTAAACTCAATATATATTTGTGCAAATAAACAAGTATAAATGCAGGTCCATAATAATGGCGTGCTCGAAATATTTTGATCCAGAAATGTAGTGCATAATATTAAGGCAAATAGATAAAGGTTAAACAAAGTGCATAAAGATTTTCGAGCTAAAAAATTGAGAGCATAAAAATTAATATTGGTATAAAGTCGTAAGATAATTAAATAGCTCTAAATCGAGTTGTAAATTGTCACTGCACTGAGGGCATAGAAATCATAAATGTATAATTACAAAAATTATAATGGGTCGCATCCCATGATCTTGGTCTCAAGGGTTATATGTCTCTCTAGCTGCAGCCCCTGAAGCCTCCACTTCTTCCTCAGCTTCGAGCCTGGCCTCTTCCTCCTCGAGTCAGGTGTGCCATTTTTCGAGGAATTCGTTCTCTAGATTGGTAAGGAAGCTGATGTCAAGGTTGGGGTTGTTAAACCAAATTCGGTACATCGCCATGTCAACTACGCGATCCTTTTTGGTCTTAATCTCCTCTAGAAGATGAGCCTTCTCACTCTCGATAACTTCTAAGGTCATCTTCTACTCATCTTCCAGCCTGGCATTTAGTCCCCGAACCTCCTAGATCTCAGAGTTCCTGGCCTCGATCTCCTTCAAGGTTGCCTCCAACGTCTATTCAAACCAACACTTTTGAGGGGACAAAATGTTACACCCAAATTTTGAAATCGTCATAAATGAGCCTCAAAAGGTAGGCTCGTAAAGTGTAATCTCAAAAATGTGAAGTAAAGGCTCAACACTTGTATAAATTAATATGTGTCCTTATTTGTTCCTATTGGCGATCAAGCACCAGTTAAGAAGGTTCGAGATTAAACATCAAGCTCAAAAGGATGGATCTTCTCCGAAGTATTTCAGAGCAATTCGAACCTTCATTGCAAACTCGAAAAGGTTGATCTCCGAGGGTTAAGCTCGATGATATTACTGGCTAAGGGTAAGGCTAACTAGAATAACGAGCTCGTGATGTTGGTCGATCTCGTAAGTTTGTAAATTGTAGGTCGGTAACCTAGTTTGAATGCGGTGGCTTTTAGAAAATTCTTACTCCTTGGGGATTTGTTGTTATCTGATAATTAATCTCAATTATCATGGGATATTGCATGATTAATATATTTAATTATATGTATTTCAAATTTGAATTGTAACTTTCCGAAATAAAATGGAAGATATTTTGTTAACCAATCTATAAATAGACTGGAGGATTTCATTTGTAGATACGCATAATTGGGTGCTGAGAATACTCTGCTAAATTGCTTTGTAAAAGCTTTAAGATAATACCACCACTCAATAATATTGACTCGTGGACTAGGCAGATTTTAACTGCTGAACCACGTAAAATCCTTATGTGTTTAGTGCTCTTCAGATTTAAGTTGACGAAAAAGGCGACAACAAAGTGCATTTTATGTATAGTCAAGTTTCCTTATTTATTTGTGGCAACTTTGCCTATAATAAGTATGTATATTATAGAATTACTCTCTACATATTTTTGTTGATTTTATTCAGTTTAAAAAGAGGAAATTGAATGATGTTTTGTGCCCAAGGAATGAAATTGTGATATGAACATGGTTGGGATTTAAGTCCAAGTTTGTCCATTTTCTTGATGCTACAAAATGATTCTCTGTCTCATCTGGAAAATCCTACAGTTAATTTAATTGGAAGTTGTTGTACCCTAATTTTAGCACGAGTCCTTCAATCAGCTCGGGTACAGCTGGCAAATAAATATACGAAGAAATAACCAAGGAAATGATATTTGTTTATTATCCATGTAAGCAACTCCAGTTTCACATGGACACGTGGGGTGTTAGGCATCCTGGGTTTAACCCGAGCTACAGACATGAAGGTTGTGAAGCACGAGCTCATGATATTCAAATGGCTGCCAAAGTACGAGCTCGGAGAGATATCCAGCTCGTGATAATTTAAATATATTGCGTACCCGCAGATCCCCATTGACTCAGGTACTTTTATACGATTATTTATGACCAGCCTATCATATTTAATGTCCCAGATATTAGGAGACCATTTATTTTGTGATCAAATCATATCCCAGTAACAAATATGGGAATTGTTTGTATTAAATGTAATAAATATGTAAATCCATGATTGACTCACGTGGTTACCCAAACCTGTCCATGGAATTTCTCTATAAATACTGAGAATATTGGACAGGAAAAGGGACGATTATTCTGTAATACTAAAACTCTGCCAAAATAGAGAGAGAAACAACAATAATATAGACTCGTGGACTAGGTAGATTTTAACCACTTAAACAGATTTGTGTTCTCATGGATTCATTTCATATTTCAGTTTATTATTAAGCACTAATCAGCCTTATTATTTCTTAAATACATTGTGTGGCGAAAAACTGCATCAATAATTTGGTGCATTCATTGAGAGGACGAAATTAGTGCTTTCATCAAAATCCCAGTCAAATCTCATCATGGTGGTCACTCACTCAATGCACGACAATGAGATAGAATAGCTTGGTGGGCAGGAGGCCCATCATACCACTGGTTCAAACGAACATGGCATTGAAGTTCAGCAACGTCCGGGAAAACTAACGGTAGGTCACGGTAATACCGAGAGTTCGTCGTCATTGCCACCGAATCCAAACCTAGACTACTTAACTGCAGTTGAGTTTGAAAATATGCAGTTAAGAAGCCATCTTGCTAAGGCAAACATGCAAATTTAGGAGGTTTTGGCTCGGTTACCCCATCTTGCAACCGACGTTAATGTCGGAAAGAGGCAAAGTGGGTCTCATAAGTCTCACAGGAATAACTGATCCAAACCAAGTCGGTCAGTCAGAACTGCCACCCCAAGTTTTGTGCCTACAGCGCGAGATCGCCAAAATCTTCAACCTAGTGGCCCTCATAGGGGTCATTAGCACGCCAGTCGATTGGTCAGAATCGTGACCCCAAGTTTGGTGCCTCCTTCACACGTGCTTGGGAATACCCATGGCAACCCACAAGGAGGGACTGGGAAAGGCTCACAGAGACAGAATGTTCTAGCTAACACTCCTGCGTCACGATCGGATCGTTAGGCGCAGAGAACTAGAAATAATGGCGCAGAACAGAGGTGGGCTAATTTAGTTCGCCTTGATGGGACAAGGATTGCCTCGCCAGTAAGACATCCCCCGTCACCTATTAGACATTCAACACCATCTCGACCTACACGAGACATTCCTACTTATGGAGATAGTAGGAGAAACCCTCCTCCGTCTACCCATACCCATGTCCAACAGACACGTGTTGAAAATCCAAATCCTCGCCCTCAACTACGAGCTGTAAGCTTCGCAAATGGAAGTTATTGGACTGAAAGTCGTCAAAGTGGTAGGTCTGAAGGCAATCTAAGAAATCATCTAAGTTCGGCACAAAGCCCTCTATATGATCCACAGCCTGATCTGCGTGATCGCTTGAATTCATAAAGAAGAAATTCAACTCGAGATAAGGGTGTTAGTCACACTCGTCAAGAAGGAGGTCCTTCCATAGTACGTGATAATGGGAATGCCCCACCAAAGCAAACTTGAGCGTGGAGGGACAATAACCCATCAAATGCATACGATAGGATGGGAGCTGTTGAACAGCCCTAAAATAACCTAGGGACTAGGGACCTAACCCTCGAGAGGTTAGCTCAAATGGAGGAGCAAATGAAGAAGCTTCTATCTGAAAAAGAAAAAAGACAATTGCGACTCAGAGGATGAGCTCGAGCTTTTCGCTCCAAATATTACGGTGACCACATATCCGGTGGGCTTCAGAATGCCACACTTGTCAAAGTTTGACGGAGATGAGGATCCGTCTGATCACCTTGGGATGTTTAACACCAGGATGATGGCCCACAACATTGGAACCAATCTAAGGTGCATTTTATTCCCCTCAACTGTGATTGGGCCAGGCATGCAGTGGTTTAAACAATACAAGAGGCATTTAATTAGCTCATGGAAGAAGCTTTCTACTGATTTCAAGAGAGCATTCAGGGCTTCCTAGATAGCTCGGATTAAGGCTGATTCATAGCCTAGTATAAATGAGAATTGTTTGTATTAAATGTAATAATTATGTAAATCTGCGATTGACTCAGACGGTTACCCAAACCTGTCCATGGAATATCTCTATAAATGCTGAGAATATTGGACAGGAAAAGGGACGATTATTCTGTAATACTGAAACTCTGCCAAAATATAGAGAGAAACAACAATAATATAGACTCGTGGACTAGGTGGATTTCAACCACTGAACCACGTAAAAAGATTTGTGTTCTTGTAAATTCATTTCATATTTCAGTTTATTATTAAGCACTAATCAACCTTATTATTTCTTAAATACATTGTTCGTGAAAAACCACGTCAACAGAAGCTATTTTTAGTAACTTCTTGATTTGGTCTTATTAGGACCATAAACAAGATTGGCTAGCTTAGGGTTTCCTAAACTCTATAAATACAGACCTAAGCAGCAATTAATCTCATTTCTTCACCAGTCTAATGTTCTATGTTTTTGAAGAATTCTTTTATTTGTGAAGAGTAGTCTTTGTTCAACTATTTCTTTGTTTGTTTGTGCTTTGTGTGGTTTATTCTTAAACTCATCATAAAGTTATGAACGTGACATACAAGTCTTCGGTAGAAGATTTTCACAAGACTTAATTCGGGAGGAAGTGAGCACTCATCAAGAACATAAAAGATTTCAGGCTCTTGGTGTTTATCAAAATCAAATTACTAAAGCAGAGTACTTCAAGGTTCCGACAAGAATTTAAAGAGAGTCTAAACTTGTATAAGTCAATTTTTTTTTGTATTATTTAGACTTTACTAATTGATTTTATCTCTAGACGTGGTCCCGTAGACTAGGTTTTTTGAACCACGTAAAAAACTTCTTGTGTCGCATTACTTTAAGTTTATTTACTTTCTATTTTTATATTGTGATCTATCCGCATTCTGTCCTGACACGTCAAAATATCTGTCTGATCAGAAAATTGCTTAACTATTCTACATTAATTAAATAGTTTGTTAAATTTGGTTGACAATCTTAAAAAATGAAATTTCAAAGATAATTAAGAAAAACAACCATTTTTTTCTTAAAAATGCAAAATTAATAATGACAAACTCATATATGATTATGGCCTAGTATAATATAAGAATATAAGCTTGTGTGTAGCTCCACATATTTGAGGGGTGGAGCAATCCTCCTTAATTTTGTCTTTATTTTAAAAAAAAAAAAACATTTGACAATTCTTTATTTAAATTTTAAACACATAATGTAAGGAAATATCGGTACATATTTTAATTAAATTTAAATTTATAGATATAATATAGTCCAAAATCGATTCATTCACATAATTAACAATTTGGCTTTCAAGGTATGCATAATTTAGAATCAAATGTATATTTTCTTTCAAACTCACAGAATATAATTATATTTCTATTTTGTTTTTCATGATTATATAGAAATTCATATATTGTCTTTCTAAATTTTCACTAATTTTTATTTTCTTTTTTACTTCAAAGTCTCAACTCTTCTACATAAAAAATGTACAGATAACGAAAATTCTTAGTTTTAACCATTTTTTTCCAGTTAACTTTAATGGAATATTCTTATATTTAACATAATACTCATATATTTAACGGTAGATTGTAAACATGAGTTAAACTAAAATAAATAAAGAATTAAACAAATTGAAATATGATATTTTTTAGATATTTTACAATGATAATTATTAAAAATAATGAAAACATACGTTTTATAACTTAAATAAAATTTAATTTAAACTTAAACTTCACGTATTAGAATAATATCATATTAAACATATAATATAATATAATCTACTAGCTACTAGCAATTAGCAACAAACAAAAATTTAAAATTCACGTATAATATTAATATTATATTAAACATTTAATATAGAATCTCTTATTGTCACTGCCAAATTCAAAAACTAGAACAAACATAAAGTTCAACAAAAATTAATTAATTAAAATAGTTGATACATGTATTGTTGTACCCTTAAATTGGCAGATGAATATGTGGAAAAATAGCCAAGTAGAATACCTGAATAACAGTGATGTGAGCCGCTCGAGTTTAGGGACAAGACAGGATGATACACGTGATATTATCAGACCGCCTCTCAGAATAACAATTGAGTTCGAGACTTATAATAGCAACATCCAATTTTGGGAGCTCTGAGCTTACTACGAGCTACGATTCAGATAGTCGTTGAACACGAACTTGGGTAAGGTATTAAGCTCGTGGAAACTTGGACAGAACGCATACTGAAGGATCCCAAGAGATTCAGAGGCTCTTTATATGCTCATTAATGCCCAGGTTGTATCACATATCTATCATTTATTATCCGAGATGGCAGGAGTATATTATATTATGTTATCAAATCATATCCCAATGTAAACGGAAATAATCTGTATTAAATAGATACTATATTTATTCACGCGGTTACCCAAACTTGTCCATGAAATTTACCTATAAATACTAGGAATAATGGAGAAGGAAAGGGACAACCATTTTTGTATTACCAAAACTCTGCAGAAATTGAGAGAGAAAAGTAATAATATTTAGTCATGGACTAGGTGGATTTTAACCAATAAACCACATAAAAATTATGCGTATTCGAGAGCGTGTTAATTATTTTATTACGGTTTATAATTCAGCACTAATCTACCTGTTTAAATTCACAATACACTGTTCGTGAAAAACCGTGTCAACAGTTTAATGCTTTCATTGAGAGGAAGTTAGTGCTTCACAAGGTTCATTCGATATTCATCATAGTGGTCACTCGATCAATGTATGAGAATAAGATGGAATAGCCTGGTGGGCATGAGGCCCACCATATCGCTGTTTCCAATGAAAGGGGCTCAGATGTTCAACAATGCCCTGAGAAACAACCGGTGGGTCAAGACGACACTAGAAGTTCAACGTCACTCCCACCAAATCCTAATCTAGGATACTTGACTACCGTTGAGATGGAAAATTCCCAGTTAAGGAGCCATCTCACTAGGGAAAATAGGTAGATAGAAGAGGTCTTGGCTCGGTTACCCCCTCTTGCAACCGACGTTAATGTTGGAAAGAGGCAAAGTGGGTCTCATAAGTCCGACAAAAATAACCGGCCTAAACCTAATCTTTCTATAAGAACCGCCACTCCGAGTTTTGTGCCTTCAGAACGAAACCACTGGAGTGCTCACTCCATTGGTCATCATAGGGATCATCATCAGAATGTCAGTCGGTCAGTCAGGACTACAACCCCCACCTCTGTGCCTTCTTCACAGATTCCCAGAAATGCCCACAACAACCCACGGGGAGGGGCTGGGACAAGCTCACGAAGGAAAAATGCTCCAACGAATCCTCCTATGTAACAGTAAGAGACCCAGGCACAGAGAACTAGGGACGTTGGAATGGAGCAGAGGCTGGCTAATTTAGTTCGTTCTGATGGAACAAGGATAGCCTCGCCAATAAGGCATCCTCCATCACCGGTAAGGCATCAAACACCACCTCGCTCACAATGAGACTCTTCAGCTTATGGGAACAGTGAAATAAATCCTCCGCCATTTGTAAATACTTACTCCCCATGGATGCGTGCTGAGAACCCAAGTCCTCGATCTCAACTGCGAGCCATAAGTTTTGTAAATGGAAGTTACTAGATGAAGAGCTGGAGTGAAGGTAGGTCCGAGAGCGACCTGAGAAATCACTTGAGTTCAACACAAAGTCCTCGATTTGATCCACAGCCTGAGCTATGCGATCATTTTAACTACCATAGAAGGTATCTAGCTCGAAATGAGGATATTAGCTATACTTGGCATGAGGGAGGTCCGTCCATTGTATACGATAATGGGAATGTCCTGCCTAACCAAGCTTGAACTTAGAGGGACAAAAACCCATCAAATGTGTATAATGGGATGAGAGTTATTGAACAGCCCCCAACTAACCTAGGGACCAGGGATCAAACCCTTGAAAGATTGGCTTTGATGGAAGAGCAAATGAAAAGACTCTTATCTGGAAATGGAAAGGACGATTGTGACTCAGATGAGGAGCTCGAACCTTTTGCTCAAAAAATTGCATCGGCTACGTATCATATTGGCTTTACAATGCTGCATATGCCGATATTTGATGGAAACGCAAATCCGTCCGATCACATTGGTATGTTTAACACAATGATGATGGCCCACAACGTTGGGCTCAATCTAAGATGTGTCTTGCTCCCTGCAACTCTGGTCGGAACTGCAAAACAGTGGTTTAAACAATATAAGAAGCACTCGATAAGCTCGTGGAAGAAATTTTATTCTGATTTTAAAAGAGCATTCCGAGCTTCACACGTAGCTCGTGTTGAAGCCGATTCATTGGCCAATGTAAAGCAGCAACCTGGTGAAACACTAAAAGCATACCTGAGCAGATTTGCCAATGTTGTTGCGTGAGCTAGGGACTTTGATGATAGCTCCAAGCTCATGGCAATGAGAACGGGAATTCTGGTGGGAGGCGACCTGTGGCAAGAACTCCATCGAAAAGGAGTTAAAAGCATAGATGAATTTCTAGCCCGAGCTCAGGAGTGGATAAACCTGGAGGAGGCACAAGCTTCTGTTGGCGGAACCAGCCAAGCCCTTGTCCAACCCATTGGAGTGGTGACGGATGTTGCAGCTACGACTCAACCTGTTACCCAGAATAACCAAGGGAGAAATAACAAGAGGAATGGAAATGGTGAGGGTGACCAGAACGGGACGAAGAAGAACAAGTCTGTGAAGAAATTCAAGCCCATTTACGCTACCTACACAGACCTAATTTACACCCAAGAGCGTATATTCTTGGCCAATTCTAATCACCTCCCATGGAAAAAGCCAGAACCTTTAAGGCACCAGAGGGCAAAGAGAGATCCTTCAAAGTGTTGTCGATTCCACAATGACATCGGTCATAACACTGATGATTGCCAACGCCTGAAGATGAAATTAAGAGTCTCCTTTGAGCTTTACCATTGACCTAGTATGCCCAAAATCGGGTAGTTCCCAATCAACCTATCGGGCAGAATCCTCAGCCAGTTCCAGAAGCTCTGATAGGTTAACCTAGAGCTCAAACAAATCAGGTCGACCCTCCCCCGATAGTAGGAGGAGATATAACAACTATTGCTAGAGGACCTCATTTGGCGGGCACGAGCAGTGGGGCCCAGAATAAGTATATCAATGAGTTAAAGGCTCATAACGGTGTGGAATTTGTTCCAGAACAGCAGTTATCGAAACAACAATAATTGGAAAAACAACCAATCATTTTCACGGAAGAGGATGCTAGCCACGTCTGATTCCCACATAATGATCCACTTGTGATATTCATGAAGCTTGCTAACCGAAGGGTACAGAGAATACTGGTGGATAACGGGTGCTCCATAAATTTACTTTTCAGGTCTACCCTGGAAAAGACATGATTGTCTGTATCCGATTTGAAGGCGACCTCAATGACTCTGTACGGGTTTTCGGGTGAAGGAGCAGCGGCCATAGGCACAATCATACTAGTAGTAACGTTGGGAGAAGAGTCACGAACTGTCTCTAAAATACTCGAGTTCGTGATAATCGATTGTCCAGCTGCATATAATGCAATTTTGGGTCGACCTGCACTGATTGCATTTGAAGCCATCACTTTAATCCGACACCTAGCAATGAAATTCCTCTCAACCTCAGGGATATGCACCATAAGAGGAGACCAGCTTGCTGCTAGAGAATGCTATGGCATTTATATGAAGGGAAAATCACAACCTGGGCAGCAAGCAATAGTCATAAGTGAGGGAGGTAAGGAGTCCCAAGGGATGGAAGTCACCTGTGGGATGGAAGAAGCTTGAGAACAAGATGGTGAGGTCGCCAAACGGGATGATATTGATCCATGGGTAGGCGAAGACAAGTCTAAGCTTAAAGAAATATAAGAGCTCGAGCAAATAAACATTGGCCTGAAAGAACCTTCAAGAGTTGTAAATATTGGGAAAAATCTTGAAGTCAAAAGGAAGGAAATGGTCGAGTTTCTACCAAAAGAACCTGGATGTGGGAATCATTCCAAGTATAATAATGCATACCTTAAACTTGGACAAGAGTGTGTCTGCGAAGTCCCAAAGACATAGGCTTTTGGGGACAGTACGAGCTGAAGCGTTAGAAGAAGAAGTAGCTCATCTGCTAAAATGCAGATTTATCAGGCAAGCAAAATACCCGATTTGGGTAGCTAACCTCGTGCTGGTCCTAAAGCTAAACGAGAAGTGGAGAACTTGTATCGATTTCTTCAACCTCAACGAGGCTTGTCCCAAGGACTTTTTCCCACTACAAAGAATTGATCAGATGGTAGATGCCACGGCCGGTCACGAGCTCATGTCTTTCATGGACGTGTGTTCTAGATATAACCAGATCGCGATGAACCCTACAGACCAAGAACATACCAGTTTCATGACCAATCATAACATATATTGCGTCAAAGTTATGTCATTCGAGCTAAAAAATGCTAGGGCTACATACCAACAGTTGGTCAACAAGATGTTTGCTAACCAAGTCAGGAGAAACATGGAGGTGTATGTTGATGATATGCTCATCAAATCAAAGACTTCCAATAACCATGTATTCGACCTGGAAGAATGTTTTGGCATAATAAGAAAGTACGACATGAAGCCGAATCCCTAGAAGTGCAATTTTAGAGTTGCGTCAGGAAAGTTTCTGGGATTTATATTCAACACAAGGGGGATAGAAGCGAATTCGGAAAAAATCAAGTCGCTACAGGAAATGTCTTCGCCTAGGATGCATAAAGAAGTACAAAGCCTGACTGGAAAGGTGGCGGCCCTAAATCGCTTCATTTCAAAATCCACTAACAAGTGTCTACCATTATACAACTTGCTCAAGGGAAACAAGAAATTTGAGTGGATCGAAGAATGCGTACATGCATTTTACGATCTGAAAACGCATCTAGCTGAACCCCTCGTACTATCAAAGTCGACGTCTGGAGAGGGTCTGTTTCTTTACCTTGCTATGACAGAGAATGCAATTAGTGTCGTGTTAGTTCAAGAAGAAAATTGAGCGCAGAAACATGTATATTACGTAAGCAAGAGGCCTTCTCGGAGTTGAATCACGATACCTACTGATAGAGAAGTTGGCATTCTTTCTCATTTTGGCTTCAAGAAAGCTCAGGATGTATTTCTAGTCCCATTCTATTAATGTCTTAACCGACCAACCTTTAAGGCAGATGTTGCAAAAGCCTGAAATTCCAGGACGTTTATTAAAATGGGCCATCGAACTTAGCCAGTTCGAGATATTATACATGCCATGAACAGCAATCAAGAGTCAAGCCCTTGCTGACTTTGTGGTCGAGTGCACTAGTTTTCAGGATGAGCTGATAAGGGAGCCAGTGCAAGAATTATGGAAAATCTTCATTAATGGATCATCAAACGAGAACGGATCGGGAGCTGGGATAATCTTAAACTCACCTGAAGGACATCGGTTCCATACAACTCTCAGGTTCGGGTTTGAAGCATCCAACAATGAAGCGGAGTATAAGGCCTTATTGGCAGGGCTAAAGGTGGCGAAAGAGATGAAGACGAAAGCCATCCAATGCTATAGTGATTCCCAGCTAGTGGTAAATTAGATATTGGGGGAATACGAAGCTCGAGGCATCAAGATGGAAGCCTACTTGGCTAAGGTAAAGGGCAAGTTGTCTAAATTTGAGTTTAGCTCCGTTGAGCAGATACCCTGCGAGCAGAATTCCAACGCTAATGCTCTAGCTCGACTTGCAACCACCAAAGAGGTCGAAACATTAAATGTAATTCCAGTGGAGTTCTTGGAAAGCCTGAGTGTAATGAGAGAAACCGTGGAGGTCTGAATGATTGACATAAGACTGACTTGGATGACTCCTATAATGGAGTACCTCATGACCAGAAAGCTACCTGATGACAGGAAAGACGCAAGAAAACTGCTTTATCAAGCTCCACGGTATGTAATTGTTGAGGGAATCCTATATCAACGAGGACATTTGTTGCCCCTCCTACGATGTGTTTTGCCCGAGGAAGCAAAAACTATTTTACAAGAAATACACGAAGGCTTCTGCAGAGATCATGCTGGGGGCAAAACCTAACACTGAAGGTACTGAGATAGAGCTATTTTTGGCCCACTTTAACGAAGGACTCAATCTCGTATGTGCAAAGGTGCGACAAATACTAATGTTTCTCCATAGTTTCCTGAGTTGCTCCTGTCAAGCTAACCATGATTTTATCTCCTTGGACATTTTCAGCATGGGGAATTGACTTGGTAGGTTCCCTGCCAATGGGAAAATGAGGGGTTTGGTATGCAGTAGTGGCGATTGATTATTTCACAAAGTGGGTAGAGGCTCAACCTTTGGCAACCATTGACTTGAAGAGAGTCCTGGATTTCATTGTGAAGAATATCATATGTCGATTTGGACTCCCTAAAATGATCTTGTCAAACAACGGAACGCAGTTCGATAGTGATCTCTTCACAGACTTTTGTGAAAAATAGGGCAAAACCAAGAGTTTCTCGTCGGTAGCATACCCACAGGCCAATGGGCAGGTCGAGGTTATAAATAAGACCCTGAAGGCAAGCCTGAAGAAAAGATTAGATGAAGCCAAAGGACTATGGCTCGAGCAGCTCCCACAAGTACCCTGGGCCTACCGGACCTCGCATAGAACCCCCACGGGACATACCCCATTTTCCCTAACCGTTGGAAGTGAGGCTATGCTTCTAATTGAGGCAATGGTGACTACTCACAGACAAAGGACATTTGACCAAGATCATAAGAGCAAGCTACTTAGGGCATCCCTCAATCTGATTGAAGAAAAATGAGAGGCATCGAAGTTATAGCTCGCCCATTATCAACAAAAGATCACTTGTTATTTCAATTCAAAGGTCAAGGGATGTAGACTTGGATTAGGCGGTCTGGTTCTCTGATGGGTCTTTTGGGTGAATAAAGATCCCGAGGATGGTGTGTTAAGCGTGAACTGGGAATGACCATATCAGATCGTAGAGGTCTTAAGCAAAGGAACTTTCAAGCTAGCCATGCTGAATGGGGAAATAGTCCCACGGACCAGGAATGCTCTGCATTTAAAAAAGTATTATCAATAGTATTACCGTTTATGTAAGGCTTATTTATAAAAGCCATTTCAATTCAATAACAGTTGGATTGTTAAATAACTATTTCTTTGTTTTATTATTACGGGCTCACGTTGTAAAAGCAACCAAGAACGTCTATACGTTCTAGTTCCTTGGGGGCACATAACCGAGGAGAGTTTTTGAGAAATTTCAGCTTACTCGAATAAGGATTAAAAACTTAGGAGTTTGGAGAAATTTATTATTCAACGACTTTTTAAAGATAGAGTTTTCAATAAACCTAACGCAAACTAAGTTTGAGAAATCACTAAAACCCTAGACATAACCAGGTCTGAGGCCTGATTTCTAATAGGTATAATGTTATTAAGTTCATGAAAAACCCTGGATATAACCAGTTTCGATGCCTGATTTCTAACAGGTATAATGCTATTAAGTTTATTAAAAACCTTGGACATAACCAGGTCCGAGGCTTGATTCTTAACAGGTATGAAGCAAATAAGTAAGCAAAATCTTGGATACCACTAAGATATCGATAAAATCTATCTCGATCTAAAAGTCAATCCCTAAGATTTCGAATGTACAAGAGTCTAGGATTCATAAACATGAGAAAATAATAAATTGAGGGAAACATAAATAGATCACAAGTTAGATGTATATTAAAAAATATAATGTCAACCCAAGGAGAAAAAACCTCGACCTAAGCCTGAAGGCAATTGTTTCTGTCCAAAGGGACTGTTACAAAAGTTTAAAATAAAAATATAATAATAATACAAAGGGTGAAATAAAATCACTAAGCTCCTTCAGCATGCTCCAACGAGGTCACCTCCTCTCTATCCCCCTCTGCAGCTCTAGAAGCTTCGCCAGTCTTCGAGGGTTCCTGTGAGAACTGAATCTTGAATCGAGCAAGAGACAGATCCCACAGTTCAGGCTGCATGAAAGAGAAGTTCTTGTCTTGGTTGAAGGCCCAACAACGGTAAAACATCTCCTCCATTTGAGAGGAGGACACTACAGCTTCCTCCTTGGCCTTAGTCTCGGCCTTGATCAGCTTCTTCTTCAGTTCTTCAGTTTCAGCCTGAAGTTGATCTGCGCGATGACTTGCCTAAACAACTTAAGCCTGAGAGGCGGACAGGGCGGCCTTTGTAGACCACTCGCCCTCCTGAAAGGGGCTCAAAGTAATGTTCATCCCCATAGCATATTCGAGGACGTGTTCAGGACTGCGCTCCTCTATAGCCCTCAAATCCCTGGCGTTGGCTTTGTAGGCATGGCCAACCATGTGGCTTGCTGTCTCATACAGAATACCCCAAAAAGCTTTGGGGCTCTTGTCCTGGTCATGTGGCTCAACCAGGATCCGGTCAGTAGGAGCCTCGCCTTGGATCACTTGAGGATTTTAGGGAGGTATGTGTCGAGGAGGAGGAGGAGGTGTAACGACCCAAATTTGTTAATAAGGCTTAAGGGCCTTGATTAGTGTGCCTGGAGGGCATAATAGGAATTATGTGTGATTTTAACGAGTAAGATGCATGATTATGATTTAAAGCATGTTATGTGACTACTTGAATATTTGAGATGCATGACTATGTGTATTAGTATGCATGTAGGCCTTGATTAGATTAGAAGGGCATAATCGTAATTTTGGCCATTATAGGCATAACTGCTTTGATATATGTGATAACTGTTGAGACCACATTATTATGTGGATATGTCTGAGATCTGTGATTCGAGACGATCCTAGTGAGCAAAGTAGCGAAAAGTCATAGCGGGGATTTATACCCGGCTCGGGGTGAGTCTAGGGGTATAAATGTGAATTTGGTGAGTATATTGGGATCTATTTTAATATTGAGGAATATAATTGGAGACTAGTTAGGTATCGGTAATTAAGCGGTAAATATTAGAGACACTCGACGAGTTAGCGGGAATTGGGGTGGAATGACTAAAATGCCCTTAAGTGGATTAAAGGGTTAGAAGTAAAGCGGAGGGCATTAAGGTCATTTGGCTTTCTAAAGATGGGAATTACTGAGACTTTATGTTAATGGAAAGTGTAGAGAAGTGTAGAAGTCTGAAGGAGAGAAAAGAAGGAAAAGGAAGAAAAATAAAGGGAGAAAAACAGAGAGAGTTTTCTAAGGTCGGTTTAAGCTTCCTTCATCAGTTTCTTGAGGATTTCTATAGCAAAGCTCAGAGGAGAACTGGGATAGACTGAGCATCAAGGATTCTAAGCTAAGTTTGAGGAATTGGCAGAGGTTTAGCAAGAATTCATCAACACTTGAGGTAAAATTCTGTAAGTTTCTTCAGCTCTGGTTTTGGTTCCTAGCTAAGATGTCTAAGCTGTGTTGATGGGAAATTTTAGGAAAGTTGGAGCCAAGGTTTGAGGAAGAGCAAGCCAAGGAAATCTAGAGGCAACTTGAGGTCGAAATTCCACCAAAGGTATAAATTCTAAGCTTCTAACTTTGTTGTTCAACTGGTTTCTGCTGAGTTTTAGTGTTTAGGAGTGGCTATGGTGAATTTTGAGTTTGGGGATGCATGTGCTGGAGTTCTAGGTATTAGGGGTGCTTGGGATGAGTGGAGTATGTTCATAAGGTTGTTTTTGAGTTTGGGAAAGATTTGGAGGAGTTTTGGTTGATGTTGGTTCGAGAAAATCGCAGGAAGGGAAAACTGGTGCTGGTTTGTTTGTGACTAGCACTACAGCGCTAGCCTTTGGGCGTTGTAGCGCTAAGCCATGCATGCTGAGGGGATTTTGCTTCTATTCGTAGCGCTGTAGCGCCCTCCCATGAGCGTTGTAGCGCTACCCTGTCTTCTAAAGGGGATTTTAGGGTTGTTTGCAAGGGTTTTTTACCAAGGGTTTGGGGTTTGATTCCACCACCTTGTTTGGTGGAACTAGGACTTCCCGGGGGCTCGGGTTTGGCCCCGATGCTAGGTTTTGGACTTGAGATTTGATGATGACTTTGGCCTATGGTTGTGTTTAGGTGAGCGCTAGGGCTTGAGGGGGATCGTGCTCAAGGAGTCGAGGGATCAACGCTAGTGAATTGAAAGGTAAGAAAACTGCACCCGACTATATGCTTGTGATGGGACTAAGTGCTCCCGATATTTGTATCGTGTCAATGATGGTATTATGCCATGGGACATGTAAAAGCGGCCTAAGAGTGTCGTACATAATATTTGCGCACAGGGCGCGGCTTGGCCACTGGTAGCCGAGGACAGCTTAATATTCACTAAGCTCGGTTTAAGCAGGCCGGAGTCAGTGGGATAACGGAGGGAGCGGCCTGAGGGCGCTAGCCCTAGTTATCATTTGTGAACTGTGTATGATATGAGTTAATATGTTTAGTATGTGGGATACTTGATTATACTTAATGATTATATGGTTGAGATTATGTGACGCAATATGAGATATTGATTTGTTTGTTAATTGCTTATGCTCTGTTGTTGTGTTTTCTTGCTAGGCCTTGGCTCACGGGTGCTACGTGGTGCAGGTAAAGGTAAGGGCAAGCTGGACCAATCCTGAGATGGAGAGTTGCGGGGTTGAATGTACATAGCCAGCTGTTCGATCGCCATGGTCGAGGAGTGGATCAGGACAGGGATTGCCTAACTGTCTGTTTTGCCTTAATATGGCTTGCTATTGTATCTAAACCTTATGACTTTTGTAAACGATCTTTAAACTTAATATTTTTGGGATCCCATGTAAACAGATAATGTTTCTTAATGAAAATGCAACTTTTGAGACCAAAACATTTTAACCCTAGTTCCTCTATAGTTTCAGTAACACGTTTTTAATTAAATGACTTAATTAGAAAGTCTAGCACTTTATAAACACACAGTGTAACAGTCTTGGCTATCCAGGGCGTTACAAGAGGAGCTTGTTGGACAGTAACTGTTGTTACCAGAGCTGGGGGAAGTTCTCTTTGTGGCTACTGCCGGGCGGTGCTGGCACCCATGTCCTTAGTTGGAGATTTGGTGGTACCTTCATTCTTCAGAGCTGTTTTCTTGGCCACCCTAGGTCTCTTCACAACGGGACCAGCTCCGGTCCTGCCGGCCTTAAAAGCACCCCTCAAATTCGGAGCTACTGGCAATTTCATCTCTTCACCTAAAAAAGAGCGAGCAGAGGATTCAGTTCATAGGAGCAATAATTCAAAAATATTATAAACACAAGAAAAAAGCAAGAATCCTACCCCCCGGGCTAGGGGAGGAATCTATTATGATCAGCTCAAGGGTATTGACTGGGCTAAGCACAACCTCTAACTATGGGATTAACGGAGGTAGGGGAGAATCTAAATCTATGACCTCCTGGATCATAGGGGGATCAGGTCCTTCCTCAAGGTTGGACTCATCTACGTACTACCTAAAAATAGGGGCATACGCGAGCAGGGAAGCCTAGGACCTACGGTTTGTCCCATTCTCCTAAAAAATGGTGGATCTAAAATGTAAAGTGTTGTCAACTATGATGGTACCTTTAGGATAGCTATGATCGCAGCGTACCACCAAATGATCCACGCACTGGATGAGGGTTCTGTTTAAATCTCGGTCAGTAGGGTGACGACTAACGAGCTAGTTAGGGTTGAATTGAATTAGCCTATAACTGGCAGCAGCCCAATCTAACTCTCTATAAGGGCATGGGTTACCTTGGATGAAGGGGCCAGTTGCTGCCCTAGATGTGACTTGCTCAGGATTGGGCCCCTGATTATTTTCAAGAGCTCGTATTTTTCGCACCAATAATGCCATATTTTCTTCCTCCTCGGCGTCCCCATTAGCTAGCAAGATCTCTTGAGAAGGGGGGATCTAGGGGATGATGGGAGGAGGAGCTTGGGTCCTCAGAGCTAACGTTTGGCCCTTGCTGATAAGTTTGTAAGCCACCATGGTGGCATCGTTCACAATCTGACGATAGTCTTTCTCTTCGAGAGGAAGACTAGACAGGGTCTCGTACTGACTCCCGAGAGCCACAGACCGCTCTGTCCTCGCGAATGTAGTTGCACAAAGGATGAACTCAGTCATAATCTTTAAACAATATATAGATAATGCACAAGTGATAAAATTTCACGTGCTGAATTAACAAAGATAGAAGACTTACAAGGACGGTTGAAGTATCGATGGCAGCAGTTCTTGAACCCATTTGACATAAAGAATAAATCTTTATAGTCATTTGGGTGGCTGGGGAGGTCGATGACAGAGACGGAGTTTGGGAAATGAGTAAGGTAGTAAAATCCATCACCTTGACCCTTCTGGTCGGGACTGGCCTTGAGGCAGAAGAAGTGCAGGATGTCTGCCGGAGTGGGGACCTCCCACTCATGCCTCAAAAACAAATATTTTAACCCCGCCAAAAGCTTGTATAAGTTTGGGGGGAGCTGGAAAGGCGTCAGTTTAACGTAGTTCAGAAAGTCTATGAAATACTGGTCCAATGGGAGGAAGGCACCGGCCTTTAGGTGCTCATCACTCCAAGCCCCGTAGTCATCTTAGAGAAGGGCGCAACTCTATTCTCCATCCAGCGCAGGTCGAGCTATAAGGTCATTAGCACCCATCTCAATCTTATGACTCAACAGGATCTTGTTCACTTTCCCTTGAGTCATTATATGAGAGACTATGTGCTCGTCCTCAAAGAATTCGTTGGGGTCAACCACGATCTCTCTCTCCACCACAGGACCGAAGTGAGGGATGGGAGACTCAGAGGCGACCTGCTTGCCTTTATCTTTGTTCTGAGCAGAGGAACTCGCGGAAGTTTTCTTTGCGGGTGCCATGATTCAGATCGCCTGACGACAAAGTGGCCTATTAGTAGGCGACCTAAGATGGTTTCTAGCTACGGTTGTAATGGTACGAAAGTCCAAAGGTTTAAGTGGTTTACTTTCGAGATTTGAAAAATTATACGAGCTAAGCTGTGTCCTAGCCTCAACGTGTGGTCCCACGCGTTGTCCTAGGCCACGCGTCTCGATTTCTTAAGATTCCCAGATACTTCGGGATTCACGTGTTAGATCCGTCAGACCCGATACTTTCCTCTTGAAAAGTGGTTTAATGCAAAACCTCCTAAGGAATGGTAACCTTTAAGCTACCTAGGATTAAACCTGAAATCCCTTCGGCTTCTACACCCCAAACAGGTATACAAACCAATTTACCATTAGAATTTTCTCAGAAAAATCCATAAAATTTGCCAAGTTTTATGAGTACCTTACTTCTATACGAGTCTGAGTTCATTCATTTAGCCCAAACCGAACCCTATTTGCTATTAACACTCAGACATAGCCTAAACGATATTGAGCAAAGAGCCTTTTTCGAAGTAAAAAAAAATCACTGGAAAATAATGAATCGAAAAATTCAAACCAGGTGAGGAAATACTTACAGATTATATGTTCGTTCAAAGAATATGTTGATATGACCACATGAAGCTCCTTGAAAACTTCTGAAAGTCTAAAAGGAGATGAAGGCTTTCTGGAAGAGTTTGAGAGAAATAGGGAGACTTTGTTGTTTTTGAAAAGGAAATTTTTTTAATGCAAAGGTGGTGAGATTTCAGAACTGATCATCCTATTTATATGTAAAATATGGGAATTAATTTGGGCCATCCGATTGGGTTAGGTCAAGATCCAAAGGCCAAGATTAAATGAACCATACGGCGGCAAAAATTTGACAGGATAGTTTTCATAGTCCTAGAAATCCGAACAGACGCCAATAGCAGGAAGCCATGTATCAAGTACTTGAGTAGTGGGCAGGTACGATTTTACATGGCAGAAGCCCAAAAGCCCCTACTGTGCATGTCAGAAAGTGACGACATCAAGCATGAGCAGGAGCTTGGGGGCAAATTTTGTACCCTGAAATTGGTAGATGAATATGTGGAACAATAGCCAAGTAGAATACCTGACTAACAGTGATGTGAGGAGCTCGAGTTTGGGGGTTGGACAGGACGATACATAGGTTATTATCAAACTATCTCTCATGATAACAATTGAGTTCAAGACTTATAATAGCCAGATCCAATTTTGGGCACTCTGAGCTTATTGCGAGCTATGGTTTAGATAGTCGTTGAACACGAGCTCGGGTAAGATATTTAACTCGTGGAAACTTGGACAGAACGCATACTGAAGGATCCCAAGATATTTGGAGGCTCTTTATACGCTCATTAATGCCCAAGCTATATCACATATCTATCATTTATTATCCGAGATAGCAGGAATATATTCAATTTTGTTATCAAATTATATCCCAATGTAAATGTGAATAATCTGTATTAAATAGATACCATATTTATTCATGCGGTTACCCACATCTGTCCATGAATTTCTCCTATAAATACTAGGAATAATGGACAGGGAAAGGGGCGACCATTTTTGTGTTACCAAAACTTTGTAGAAATTGAGAGAGAAAAGTAATAATATTGACTTGCAGATTTGGTGGATTTTAACCATTGAACCACGTAAAATTTGTCGGTGTTCGAGAGTGTTAATTATTTCATTATGGTTTATAATTCAGCACTAATCTACCTGTTTAATTTCTTAATACACTGTTAGCGAAAAAACGCGTCAGTATGTATACTACTTTATACTATGACTTTTTCTATTCTTATTTTAATTCTATTATTAATTTCTTTTTAAATATTGTTCTAATTTATATACATATGTCATGTAACCATGTAAATATATATCTATGTTAATGTTGTATTTTGATGTCATATGTGTAGAGATTATTGATATAAATATTTATATATACACTAGAACTATAATTCATTATATTACATATTTTTTCTTAAAAAAAGTAAACTAATTTTTATTAAAATTATAGACAATATTTTGCCCTAACTTTTTTAATATATTTATGTCATACATTATATTAAACTTCTTTTATTAATTTTTATGTTATTGTTTATTTATTTAAAATTTATATGATAATTAAAAAAATATAATAAACATAAATATATGATAAACATGTTTACAACTTTAAAATTAAACAAACGTGCATTGCACGTTGCTTCTACCTACTATTTAGAAACATGTGAAATTAATTTCGACAAAATAGAATTTTTAAAAATACATATCATACATTCAACAAAAAAATATATATCATAACCAAAAAATATATAAAATATAGATCAATACAAAAAAAAATATTTGTGAAGCTCACTAATTAAACATTTAATTACCATCTAAGTTTCTAAGAAATTATTGCCCTCTCTTTAATTTTTGTTTTTCCACCACAAGCTATATATTTTTTCTTTTAGGTTGGTAACTTACAAATATAAATATATCTCTTCTATATAAAAAGTGTGTAGATAACGAAAATTCTTGCTTTTAAAAGTTTTAATTTTTTTTTAGTTAACTTTAACGGAATATTCTTATATTTAACAGTAGATTGTAAACATGACTTAAACTTAAATTAAATTAACTAAATAAATAAATAATTAAAAAAAATTAAAATATGATATTTTTGAGATATTTTACAATGATAATTATTTAAAAATAATAAAATCATACATTTTATAACTTAAATCAAATTCAAAGAAACTTAATATTATATTAAACATATAATATATAATATTTTGTTGTCACTGCCAAATTAAAAAACTAGAACAAACATAAACTTAAACAAAAATTAATTAATTAATTAATCAAAATATGATATTTTAAAGATATTTTATGATAATTCAAATAATTAAATCATATTTATTTAAAAATAATAAAGGCATACATATCATTTTTTTTCTTATAAATTTGTGTGATAATTTATTTTTTATCAAGTAATTGGAGCTGTTTTCTTCATCAAATTCACTAAAGGAAATTGTGAGATATATTATAAACTAAAAATAGTTGATGCGTATATACTACTGGCTACACTATGAGTTATTATATTCTTATTTTATTTTTATTATTAATTTATTTTTAAATATTATTTTATTGTATATATATGTCTTATATATTTATATCAAAGTTGTGTTTAGATGTCATATATATAGAGATTATTAATATAGATATTTATATATACTATAGAACTATAATTTATTCTATTATATATATATTAAAAAAACAGTGAACCAGTTTTTATTAAAATTTTAGACAATGTTTATAACTTTAAAAACTAAGCAAAAGTACATTGCACGTTGCTTTTACCGTATCTCTTCTATATAAAAAGTGTGTAGATAAAGAAAATTTTCGGTTTTAACGATTTTTTATTTTTTTAATGTTAATTTTAATAGAATATTCTTATATTTAACAGAATATACTTATATATAACGGTAGATTGTAAACATCACTTAAACTTAAATAAAATAAAATAAATAATTAAAAAAATTAAAATAGAACATTTTTGTGATATTTTGCAATAATAATTATTTAAAAATAATAAATAAAATAAATAAATAATAAAACAAAATAAAATAGGATATTTTTGAGATATTTTACAATGATAATTATTTTTAAAAAATAAAATCATATATTTTATAACTTAAATAAAATTTAATTAAACTAAACTCGTGTATTAGAATAATATCATATTAAACATATAATATAATCTACTATCAATTAGCAACAAACTACTTTTAAAAAAAAATTAGGAAGAAACTTAAATTTAAAATCCACGTATAATATTTAATATTACATTAAACATATAACATATAATCTCTTGTTGTCACTCCCAAATTTCAAAACTAGAACAAACATAAACTTAAACAAAAATGAATAAATTATTTAATTAAAATAGGATTTTTTTTTCGGCCAAACATATAAGTATATTCCACAATCAAAACTTTACATCTCAGCAGCACCAATTATCATAGGCCTGCTACTTTTTTACAATTGCTCAAACCATGCTAAATCATGTTTTGCCACTTTCTTGGGCATAATACTTTTGATTCTACTCTTTACATCATATTTGATTCTTTTTACAATTACATCAATTGTATAAATTTTTATGTTCCAAAGAGCTTCATTTCTACACCACCATATGTGATATATTGTTGTCGCAAGTGTCGCTGAAAAAACTTGGCGCCTAAACCTATTGATTTTTGCTCTAGAAAGCCATTGCAACATACTGGGGACGGTAACCGTAGCAGTAGTCCAATGCAGCCACAGTTTAATTTCAGCCAACACATGAAAACTCAAATGACAGTTAAAAAATAAATGCTCTCTGGTCTCCTTGCTCAGTCCACAAATCGGGCATTCCTCATCTAGACATATATTATATTTGAACAATCTTGATTTGCATCTCAATCTATCTAATACCACAAGCCACAAAATAAATCTATGATTTGGTATAGACAGTCTATTCCACACTTTTCCTTGCCAATTAACTGCTGGAAATTCAGGACAAAGGCTAGCATATCCATCTTTTATCAAGTATATACCTGTTGCAACGTTCGGGAAGACATACAGCCCCATCAATTTGTTCTTCACTATTACAATCGACTTCCAATACCGGCTGCTGGTAGAAGGCGCCTCATAGGCCCTCCAATCTTCTTCTCCTATATACACCGCATTCACCCATTTCACCCATAATGTGTCCTGTTTAGACTCGATAGCCCAACTATATTTTCCTATCGCCACCTCATTCCATTCTTTGGTTCTTCTTAACCCCAACCCACCTTCTTTTTTGGTCTTACACAAATCCTCCCAAGCTCCAATCCCGGACCGCTTGAATCCACCCCTTTCCAAAGAAAACTTCTACAAACAGAGTTGACTTTTTGTAGAACTTTCAAGGGGAGAATCATTAATTGTGACCAATAAGAATGAATAGCAATGAGAACAGAGTTTACCAATGTTGCCCGACCTGCATAAGACAAGTTCCTTGAACTCAACACTTTGATTCTTTGCACCATCTTCTCTATCAAAATGTCACATTCAGCAATAGGTAATTTTTTGGCACATATCGGTATGCCCAAGTAACGAAATGGCACCTGCCTCCTTCCAAAACCTGAGGCATCCACCACTCTTTGAACTTCACTTTCAGCCATGTTACAACAATAAATTTCAGATTTGGACTCACTTGGTTGTAGACCCGATGTTTGAGAGAAAAGCTTGAGACCTTGAAACATACGGTAAATTGATTTAAAATCACCATGACAGAAAAGCAAGACATCACCCGCAAAGCAAAGATGATTAAATTTTAGTTGTTCACATCTTTCATGGAACTTAAAATCTTCTTTCTCCCCAACCTTCATCATCACTCTTGATAGATATTCCATCCCCAAGACAAAAAGAAGAGGAGACATCGGGTCTCCTTGACGAAGACCCCTCTTAGCTTCAAAGGATATTTATTTGAAATTTATATGACATTAATATAAATTTAATAAAAATAATTAATAAATTCTATAAATAAAACTAATGAGTGCATTGTACGTTGTTTGTATATAGTATATATCTCTTCTATATAATAAGTGTGTAGATAACGGAAATTCTTAGTTTTAACAATTTTTGTTTTTTTAATGTTAATTTTAACGAAGTATTCTTATATTTAACAGTAGTTTGTAAACACTTAAACTTATAAATAATTAAAAAAAAATTAAAATATTATATTTTTGAGATATTTTACAATGATAATTATTTAAATATAATAAATAATTAAACAAATTAAAATAAGATATTTTTGAGATATTTTACAATGACAATTATTTAAAAATAATAAAATCATATGTTTTTTTAACTTAAATAAAATTTAATTAAACTTAAACTCATTTAATAGAATAATATCATATTAAACATATAATATAATCTACTGTTAATTAGCAACAAATTACTTTTTTTTTTTTTAAAAACTAGCAATAAACTTAAATTTAAAATCTACGTATAATATTTAATATTACATTAAACATATAATCTTGTTGTCACTCCTAAATTAAAAAACTAGAACAAACATAAACTTAAACAAAAATAAATAAATTATTTAAAGGATATTTATTTGAAATTTAGTTTTATTTATAGAACTTATTTATTATTTTTATTAAATTTATATTAATGTCATATAAATTTTGAAATAAATATTTTATTTTAATTAAATAATTTATTTATTTTTGTTTAAGTTTATATTTGTTCTAATTTTTAAATTTAGGAGTGACAACAAGAGATTATATATTATATGTTTAATGTAATATTAAATATTATACGTGTATTTTAAATTAAGTTTCTGGCTAGTTTAAAAAAAAAACAATTTGTTACTAATTCACATTAGATTATATTATATATTTAATATGATATTATTCTAATAAGTGAGTTTAAGTTTAATTAAATTTTATTTAAGTTATAAACTGTATGATTTTATTATTTTTAAATAATTATCGTTGTAGAATATATAAAAAATATTACATTTTAATTTATTTAATCATTTATTATTTTTAAATAATTATCATTGTAAAATATCTCAAAAATATCATATTTTAATTTATTTAATTATTTATTATTTTTAAATAATTATCACTGTAAAATATCTAAAAAAATATCTTATCTTAAAATTTTTAATTATTTTATTTTATTTAAGTTTAAGAGATATTTACAAACTACCGTTAAATATAAAAATATTCTGTTAGATATAAGAATATTCCGTTAAAGTTAACATTAAAAAAATAAAAAATCGTTAAAAGTAAAAATCTCCGTTATCTACACATTTTTTATATATAATAGATATATATATATGTCAACATTTGAAATTAATGCTAATATATTATTTTATATTTAATAATTTTGAAATATAACCACCGCGTGGAAACCTAATATATATCATTGAAGACTCTTTTGTATAATGAGTGAGTTATTATTTAAATCAAGGGAAAATAGTATAAATATAAAATTATAAATTTTTATGTATTTATTATGATTATGAATATGAAGATTGTGTTTGTGTGGGATTAATTAAATTATTCTAGGTTTTTCAATAGTAATATATTATGATTATTTTTTAGGATGATTTGGTGATTAGGTTAATTTTTCGAATTACATTTTCTAATTTATAATTTAAAAAAATTACAAAAATTTATTTTAATTCAATTAATTGAGTCATATTATATATATTATCATAATATTAACTGAACATTTCAAACTTTTAGTATTTTATCTTATGACTTATTCTAACTTTTTTTGTTTTTTGTTTTTTTTTTTGAATTAGCCCTTTTAAAGAGAGGGGCCAAATTCATTGATAAAACCCCCTTAATCTGGATCCTAGCATCGGTAGCGGAGACAAGAGAGGTAATCTCCACTAAATTTTTTTTTTATATATAATTCTATTGATTATTTTTTTTAATGCACGTGAAAAATTATGTTTGAAATAACATCTTAATTATTATTTTTTATATTTCTCGTCACATAATAGTTTGTTAGTTTCCACAAGCCAGGTGGGGGAAAGCCCCACCGACCTGATTGATTAAATTAATGTGGTCGTGAATCTCATGTGGTGGAATTCAAGCACGAACCCTTTGACAAAAACTTACCTTATATTATATCATGCTTTACATATTGTACATATCTCTTGAAAATTGAAAATTACAAATTAGGGTGTAGATCTTGTCTCAGTTCTTTATTTAAAAATCAGACATAATATTCCGACAACTACCTAATTTATATCACAATATATTTAGTGGATAGCCTAATTTTTTTTCCAATGTTGTACTTAAAAGCTTAATAATAAAAATGAGCCACCTCTTTTACTAAAAAAATAAAGCTATACCACAAAGCTTTCGACAAATGTCCCCTGCTAATTAAATATTCCTAACCAACTAAAAGGCAGAAAGAAAAAATAACCACTTCAAAATTTATTTAAATTAAAATAAAAAAAATTATTGGCAAAGCCTTATACACAATTTAGTTGAAAAAAAAATTATAATTAGAACGGATAAGTTTTGTCATGTAATTCAACTGTATAATTGGAGTACGCTTGAAAAATTATTCCAATTACTTAATCAATGTAGCATGAAGTGAAGTAATTTAGTCTCCGTGAGAAATGATAATTTTATGATCTTATTAAAATCTTCTATTTTCATACATATTATGAGTAAGATACAAATTTTACAATTTTAAATCCACATTCTTGTTTTTATATTAATTTATTGCAAATAACTAATTACTTTTTTTTTTTATTTAATCTTTTATATATATATATATATATATATACTAGGGGAAAAATCTTTGGTATAACTCACATTTTGTACTGACATACAATTAATGAACAAACCTACTTTTGCTTTTTATACAAGAATGGTTATGCTTCAATTTTTCACATTTTGTACTGACATACGATTAATGTACAAACCTACTTTTGTTTATTTTATATATGATTGGTTATGCTTTAATTTTTTTAATGACAGTTTATATTGTTATTATTTAAAATATTTATACATATAAAATAATATTTTTAAACTATGTTTTCGACTCAACACAAATTATAATTGTCCATGTGCAGAAAAAAAATGTAAATTATACATACAACACAAAATATGAGTTGGAACAAAGATTTCCCCTATTTTTTTTATACAATCGAATATTATATTATATTTTCAAGCTATTTTGGTTCTAATATCAGAAGCTAATATTAATCTAGGCTTTAGGCCTAGCGCTAAGATTTATAATTTTTTTTTTATAAATGTGTGCTATATTATTATGCATTAATTATTCTAAAAAATATATTTTTATCTTCACAAATTTCTTATAATGTCCCTAATAATTTGATTTCATAAATATTTACTTAAGTATCAAGTTGCTACCATAGATGATCGATATCAGCTTGGTTCTTAAGAATCTTTTAAGTAAATATGATGAGTTCAATATCTACATATAATTATAAAATAACACCAACCGAGTGGAAAATGACCAAACAAAAATTTGAAAAACAAGTCATTACATCATTTTTCCATATGCACAAATGTGATATCCTTGTTTATTAATTAGCGAACTACGAGTCATATTTGTATATGAATAGTTCCTCAGGTAATTATTGGCGAACACTCTACCTCCAATGGGTTCACATTATTAATAATAATTACTAGTACTACTCCGGCATCAATTTGGTATGTGATCACCACGCTAGACTTGCCCAAAGTGGGAAACATACGAGGCATTATTAAAAGAAGAAAAAATATTCGTGTATAAATAATTGAGATAACTAACCTATTTATGATATTGTTAAATTTTCTGTCCAATCTAAATGACCTGTTTCATAATCGTAATCCTAAACGAAATCTTAACCACCACCACCATTCATTTAGTTGCACGTACCCTACAGGTGCCTCCAAATTCAACTCATTATAGGGTCTATGTAAATGTAGGGGGGGGGGGGGGACGGTTTTGAATTCTTGTTGAGAAATAGGGTTACCTAGGGCTTTCTATTTTAATCAAACATTTAGCCACCAAATCTATCTAAAAGTCCCTCATTACCCCATTGGAACTATAAATTTTATATAAAAAAAATATAAAACATAATTAAGAAAAAAAAATATACTCAAAAATATAGACGTAACCATTTTTTTTAGTTAATAAAGGTTCCATTAAAATTATTTTATTAATTTAAATAATTCACATACAAAAAAAAATTATTACTGTGTAAATTACAATAATTGTTTTTTTTTTTGACAAATAGATTACAATAATTGTTAATAATAATAACAATAAAATTGCTAGTACTTTTAGACAATAGTACGTTTAGACTTAGTAGTGGAATCTACATTTTCTCCACATAATCTCAATTGGATTGTAAAAGTCTAAGATTTTCTGCATATCCTCCATCATCATCAAAAGTGAAAATTAATTATTGCAATAAAAAATTATTACTAGTGACACACAATATAAATTCTGTAACAAGAAAAAAAAGTCTTATTATAATCAACTCTTCCCAAAAGAACATTAATATCACATAATAAAACATGCAATATTGTAAACATTTGTCATAAAACGACATACCAGCCACCATAAAATGATCCTAAATTTATATTTGTTAATAAAAAAACAGAACAAAACACAATTATATATATATATATATATTTATAAAAAGAAAAAGAATGACGAGGATGAGGTGATCCTCCTCTAGATATAAAATTTTATCTAACTAAAAAAATACAGGTAATATATATAGTAGATTCATCAAACTAATCTACACCTACATCTTTAAAAAAAATCTTAAAAAAGTAATAGATCTAAATTATCTATAGTACTATTAGTAATCCGCATCGATTTATAATAGGTGCACACAATGGTTGATCAATAATTTTTTTTAGTGAAATCAAAAAATAAATAATATTGATCATAATAGTAAAAATATATAAATGAGAGGTTCAATTTAATAATGGTATATATTTTTTATAGTTTACTAAGTACAAGCAACATGTAATGTACCATTACTTAGTTTTATTTATAGAATTTATTCATTATTTTTAGAAATTTGTATCACTGTTATATAAATTTTAAATAAATAAACAATATCATATATAAAATAATGATATAAACATATTAAAAGAAAAACTAAAGCAAAATATTGTTTATGATTTTTTAAATATATATATATAATATAATAATTCTTTTAAACATAAATGATAATTTTTGTGAATATGGGAAAATCGTTAAAGAAGCAAGGTACCCGAGAAGAGGGTCTCACAGGGCTGAAGTCGCTGAAGACGCAAGACACCTAAGGAAGAGGACCTCGCAACATGCTGTATGCCAACCATGTGTCAAATACCTTTCGCCGAGGAAGGGAAGCATCTGACAATGAGGGCCTCGCGCCTATACCTCGCGGAGTCCAAGCGCTTTGCACAGCTATGTTGCCCATGCACGAGGCTGTGTGCCGAGGACAATACGCCTATGCAGAAGACCGTGTGAGGGCCTTGGTTCCTTGATGTCGCAACATGGCGGAGAGCCTCACATAGCGAGGCCAGGCCAGGCTCACTCCGTTGAAGGCTCGCTTAGTGAAGGCTCCAATGAGCCTCACGCACCTCCAGGCACCATACAGAGCCCCAGCGCCTCGTCATGTTGCTCCGGACGCAGCTACCTCACCTATGCACAAGACCATGCGAGGGCCTTGTGGCCCTGGTGTCAGGGCATTGAGGAGAACCTCGCTTAGTGAGGGCTTTATTGTCTTTCACGTACTATCCATGCCAGGACTCCCAAGTATACAAGGAGAATTTGTAAGGATGTCCCGCACTTAGAAAAACATTAGAGCAAAGATACATTTTAGAAATGTGAGAAGAACCAATAAGCACGTGAACAAGTACTAGGTGTACGACCCTGAGGGAGGCAGAGGCGTGATTCTGACATCAATATCAGACAAGTAGTGGTGGTACGAATTTGTACGAGGAGTGGTGGCATGATTTGCCTATCTCTGACCATGTACCAACAATCGACACCACGACCCTTTGCTCCACTACACCATGCACCACTACCCTGACAATGTACCTACGTACGATCTTGTCCCTTGGGACCACCTTGTATCAGAGGCCATTAGAGCCCATCTATAAATAGGCTTCAACCCTTCAAACCAAGGGGTTGGAAAATTCTTTGTATGCTTAGACAATTAAGGAATATACAATTTTTGCTCCATTTTAGTTCTACATCTTTCTCCTTCAAGTTCTTTCTATCTTCTTTCGACATAGATTTTGCAATATACTTTGAATTTTTTGATCCTATATCGTTGACGAGTTCTCACCGTCAACAGTTTGACGCCATCTCTGGGAAGAGCAAGTATCGAGCCATCATTCTTTCATCAATTCCAACAAGGAAAAATGCTTGTTCGAAATGCCTACCTTAACTTCAAGATATTGAGGTCCACCTAGACGGAGAACAGCTGAGAGCCTCCAAGAAAGACCCTCCACCACCTAAGCATGGAAATATGCCAGAGGAACATCCTGCCCCAAGAAAGGAGAAGGAAGTATCATCCCCCGCTGTCCAACCCGTCAGAGGTCATCCAGGGCCACCAACGCACCCACATCCTTGACCTCCAGTTGCACCATGCTCCAGCAACCGAGGTCTAGATCCCTCTACGCACAGGTCAAGCAAGAGTCCCCGGATACTCTCTGTGAGTTTCAGATCAAGGACTCGCTTCTATGAGGACGAGATATGCGAGTTATAAAAAAAGAATTGAAGGCGGGAAACCACACTAGATAACATGCAGGAAGTTTTGAATGACCTTCCACAAGGGAATTTGAGCAGGCCCCTTCCCAGGCATAACGAGAAAGAGCGTGAGAGAGGAGAAATCACTGTCCCCGTAGAAGACAAAAGAACCCGACTTTCCACTAGCAACACTCCCCAGAAAAAGTACCGTGAAGGACCTAGGCCGGCGAAGTACCCTCAGGAACAAAGGCGGAGATACGACACTGGTCATAGGAACGAAGCCGAAGTCACATCTAAGGAAGCACCCCCTGACCTAAGAGAAAAGCTCAATGGAAGAAGGTCTGAAGTAAGGATAACACCTCTTGTGGCCCCTTCAAAGGGCAAAGAGAAGAGAAAGGCCAACCCTTCAGATTTGAGGGACTCCTTAAATAATAGGAGGTGAGGGCTGAACATCGAGATGAGAAGCCTTCAGAGTAAGATAGTCACGACGTCTGGGGGGCACGTTGTCGATGAAGAGTTTGACTACGAATTATACTTCACAAGGGAGATTCAAGTTGAAGGACTCCCAGTCAACTTCAAAGAGCCCCATATGACCCCTTATGAGGGAACTACGAACCCTAAGTACCACTTGGATACCATCAACGATTTAATGAAACTGAGAGGTGTCAATAGCAGAGCAAGGTGCCACTATTTCCCTGTCACGCTGAAGGGGCCTGCGTACAAGTGGTTCAAGAGGCTGAGGCCGAGAACAATCAGGTCATGGAGAAAATTTTCCAACGAATTTCTTCAGCAGCACCATGCAGTGCGTGATTACACCATGCTAGGTACTAGCCTCGCTAACATAAAGAGTTATATCCACAAGTTCAACATAGAGGTGGCTAAGGTATGAAGCCTGACTAGAGGAGAACTCAAGATGGCAATCACAGCTGGAGTGCACCCAGGCAGTAAGCTATGTGATAATATGCTCAAAAGAGAGGTCACAGACATAGATGACTTCGATGAAAGAGCACAAAATTACATTCGTGTTGCAGATGACCATGAGAACCTAAAGGCAGGAAAAAGTGAACCCCTTTTCAAGCCCTCAGCACATGAAGGCTCAAATGGTGCAAAGAAGAAAAGAGTGTATGATGAACCAAGGGACGACCACTAGAGAAAGCATGCATGCGAAGGTGAACCCAGGCAAACGCCGTACACCTTCTACACAGACCCGACAGATACCAGGGAGCAAATCTTCCTCAAAAACAAGAATAAGGTGCCCTTCAAAAGACCCCCACAGATGAAGGGAGACCAATGCAAAAGGGACCCCAATAAGTGTTGCCAGTACCACAAGGATATTGGCCACACCACAACGAAATGTACCCACTTGAAAGTAAAAATCGAGGAACTCATAAGTAGGGGGCACCTAGGCAGGTATGTCAGAGTTGAAACCCAGGACCAGAGGATATGCCATCTTATCCGCAGGCTTGAGGGCGAGCCCCAGAGGTGCAAGGAGAAGTAAGAACGATGTTCAAAGGTCTAGGATTCGGAGGAGAGTCGAGGAAGGGACGAGATAGATATGCCAAGGAAGCAAGACAAAGTCCACCCCCGTGCACCATGAGCCTAGAGCAGCGACCCCCAAAGAACTTTAAGGGGGAAAATGATTTGATAACCTTCACAGAGGAAGATGCGCGAGGGGTACATTTCCCCCACAGCGACCCCCTGGCGTTGACCGTTCAACTGCCCAATATGAGAGTGTATCGAGTCCTCGTGGACAATGGCAGTTCCATAGATATCTTATATCTCCCCGCATTGGAGAGGATGGGCTTGGGAGTCAGGAACTTAAAACCATGCCATAACCCCTTAAATGGATTTACTGAGGACTTAGCACAACCTTTAGGAGCCATCGAGTTAGCCATCACCATGGGGGAGCAACTCAAATAAACCACTGTCATGACGAACTTTGTTGTAGTAGATTGCGCTTTAGCTTTCAATGCGGTATTAGGGAGACCTTCTTTAAGAGAATTGAAAGCGGTGACCTTGATATATCACCTATCTGTTAAATTCCCAACTCTTGGAGGGATAGCAAGCATAAAAGAAGAACAAAAGGAAGCAAGAGAATGTTATAATATCTCTCTCTGCGTAGCAGCCAAGCCACAAGAACCCATGGCAATGGTGATACATGGAGGCGCAAATCCACATTCATACTTGGGGATGGATGGCATGGTCATACCCCGATCGTGGGATGATGACATCTCAATGAATATTACCATTAAGACTTTCGCATCTACTGCAAGAATGTACCTACCTTGTTTGTTCGCCCTATGTTAATTTTAGTAGTTAAAAATCAAAGAGATTTCCCAGATAACCTCATAGTAGTTGCAATGTACCCATACATGCCTTTGTAGTGTACTTGCTATCAATGAAAATATTTCCTATCTCGCATATTATATTCCTTCTATATGCATGTGCCTATATAACAAATATGCACACATTCTCAAAATCTATGTGGGGAGCGAAACGATCAAAGTGCCCAATGGAATGAATCCCACCAAGTACTTAGGGGCAGAATAGGAAGCATATATATTGCAACAACAAAAAAAAGAAAAAAAAAACCTTGCAAAGCATCTCTTGAGTTCATGAGGATTAGCAACTCTTATGGATATCAAGGGAGCCAAAAGATTCTACGGGGATAACCTCGCGACAAAGGCTAGATACCTCCACGAGGGGTGCGGTCTCAATGAGAACATCCGCTGATAAGCCTAGAGCATCTCCTGGATTCATAAGGACTTTCTACCCTTATGGATGCCAAGGGAGCCAAAAGGTTCCATAAGGATAACCTCATGATAGGCTAATACCTCCACGAGGGGTAAGGCCTTAAGGAGGACGTCCACCGATAAGCCTAGAGAGGCCACCAAGCTGTCTAGCAAAAAAAATGTCTGACAAGAGACGTTTGTGAAAAAAAGGTTAAAAGACTTCACGAGGGCAAATTCCTAATAAAGGCTAATACCTCCACGAGGGGTAAGGCCTCAAGGAGAGCATCCACTGATAAGCCTAGAATGATCACCAAGTTGTATAGCAAAAAAGGGTCCTAAAGAAGACCCTTGTAAAAATAGTACTATGCATAATGACGAGAAGGATACTTCTCGCACAAAATAACAAGCAGGTGCAAAGAATATAAAAGGATGCCAAGAACCCAAAGGGTTAACGTGTCCTTACAAGTATAGTCAAGGTGCACAAAAAAGAATATCATCATCAGCCCAATGAAGGCATAAGGAATTCATAAAAAAAAAGTGAGACTTATCAAAGTCCCTTACGCATGATAACGAAAAGAGAATGAAAAAGGATTAGAAGGCTAGTTCATCCTCGTAGTTGATATAAAAAATAAGCAAGGACTTAGAAATCAAGAGTCCCATATATTATTAAAGACTTATAAGGAGTTCCACAAGAAAAAAAACAACATGGAGGGTTACACAAAAACAACAATATATATATTTATAAGTAAGCTTTGGAAAGGGGCCTATGGGTTTCCAACTAGACTTTTCTACTCAGCAATTTTCCCAGATGCGTACTCTCCAAAGGGAGAGAAGTTGACGTCAGGATTGGTGTGCAACGTGCGCTCGACTATGCCATTCTCGACATTTACAAGCTCGGCCTCGAGCGTGTTCATCTTCTCATCTAGGGTGTGAATAGTGGCTTCAAGTCTGGTATTAGAGTGAGAGGTCGAAGCAACCTTGGCTAGTGCAGCATTCCTCTGGCGAACCGTTGCGTTGATGAGGAGCTTGAGGCGACAAATTAGTGACCCAAGATTGAAGCCTAAGTAAAGACAAAGAAACAAAACAAAACATCAATGGTCAGGTGATATCAAAATCGAAAAACATACATTAAGTGTTTTGACAAGTACCTGCATAGAGGCTTGCATATAAGCCTCACCCAACTCGACATCTAGAATATCATACATAGACCCCCACTAGCCTTTAGAAATATTTCCCATGTAATTGCTCAAGGCCTCTCTGTACTGGCTCGCCAAAGGATGACCATGGGAAGCGAAAGTACGAGCTCGGCGAGGGGAGACATGTATACCTATCGATGCATGCTTAGACAAGGAAGGGGATCGAGAAGGTCCTAATCCATCCATAGAGGCTCAAGGGGCAGAGGCGCATGGAGTCACCTCTTTAGGAAGCGAGGCACCCGAAGAAGCCTGCCCCAAATGCGCTCCCAAGGGTGGAAAGGCATCTCCAAAAGAAGGTAGGAGGAAATTTCTCTTTGGAATATGAAGGGCGAGAGCATGGGTGTTGAAAACAAACTCACCACCAAGCACCGGCAGCGGGACCCGAGAAGTAACACCATCAGTATGCCTGTCGTCGGCAACATCCCCAGCCCCGCCAACCAAGGATCTTAAACATGAATAGTTCTCAGACTCCACCTCGACCTCTTCTTCCACATCCATCTGGTCACCCTTAGAGTTATGATAATCTTCATCATCTTCATCATCACCTATTACCCTCGGGATGGTAGATTTGGATGAGACGGAGCACAGGGAAGCAACTTCATCTAGAGACAACAACTTGTACGAATAGAGATTGCCCTCCGTACAAAAGGCTACATGCCTGTTTGCATGAGGCTGGCACAGCTAGGATCTTCTCCACATGATCGCGGGCTGTCGGACTCAAGATAAGGCCGACAACCCCTTCAAGACTTACGACCAAGAGAAAGAAATAACTATGGTTAGACAAAATTGAAGAGAGGGGTAAATAAATTTTTTGTTATATATGCACTCAAGGTATAAAAAAGATTACTTGATGTGTTGAAACATGTATGTTGAGTGGATACGCTATTGTTGAAGAAAAAGTCGCTCTTCCACAAACCCTATTGGAAATAGAACCCTTCACGAGGGAGTACCCTATGACTTTCTGGAGCTTGTAGAAGCCAGGAGCTGTTGGGTTCTCCCAAAGAGTGTACAGATGATGGACCTCACTCATGGAAGGCCCCCGAGAGTGCACTTGCTTATATAATACGTACAAACAACTAAGCATAACTCAAGAGTTGGGAGACAGTTGGAGAAGTGCCAGCTCAAAATAGTTGAGTACCTTAACGAAAAAGGGGTGAAGTGGTGATACCCCTCCAGACTTGATTACTGAGTCGCTAAAAGCTACAAGAGCCTCAGGCAGCTCAGACGCACGGTTATGGCGAGATGGAATGATGAAGTTGATGTTCGGTGATAGTTGATGGGCCTTCAGCATGTTGGCAAGCTTAACCCGTGGAAGAGTAGAAGCGATGCCCGCATCCTCTGAATCGTCAAGGATCCCCCTCGGCATGTCTTGTACCTGGATAGAGACAATTGGCAGTTTGTAGCCACTAACTTCATCAACCCCCAGAAGGACCTCTACATGTCCTACGTGTACGTACATACTGCTTGACCCTATGACGTTCGACTGGGGACAGATGAGGAAGCGTGGTAAAAACCATGCAAAGGAACTCAGGTTCAAATGGATCACAATCAGCACCCCCACGGGCAGGACCCCCATAGCCTGGGGCTTCATCACCATAGGAAGATGGAGGTTCAGGTGGCAGGTTTTCCTCTAGGCAAGAGATTTTGGCTATACAATCTTGAAGGGTGGATCAGATCCTTCATCACCCCCATGAGATTGAGCAACAACTGTCAACATATCTAAGAAATACAAATAACATCAATCATATATGCTTAACCCAATTTTGACATGATGGCATGTCTTCTACGAAAAAGACATGTGGCGTCATACCACATTAAATTCAGGAAGCTGGTTGGAAGGAGTAGTCGCTCGAGGAGGCTACTTCAAAATATAAAATATTTTTTAGCAAAGATCCAATAACCTACTTGATGATGGAGCAGACTAGTACCATCAAATGAAGTTGCTCAGAGTACAAGACTTGCTCGATGAGGAAGACACTTTAACCCAAAGATCTGGGTTTCACAAGACACTATCAAATATCCCAAGATATTTGTGTAATTGATATTTAAATTGTATTATTTCTATATTATTTGAATATGTAATTTAATGTACTAATCCCACACCCACACGTGTAGGGCCTAGATTTGCTTGTAAGGGCCCATATCCCATTAGGACTTTCTATAAATAAGGAGTTTATTCAATCATTAAACTTAAGTGAAAAGGAGGAGAAAAGAGCTAGAGATTTCTTTAGTAAAACTTATACAGACATAGCTCTTTAAAGTGTATTCTTCGTCAGCTTAAGAAACTCAGTTGAACATTGTTTCTTCTTGATCTTAAGTGTGACATTTTTTTTGATAAATAAAAGTGCAAGTTGGCGTAGGTCATTACCAACTCTTAAGGCTGAACCACTATAAAATTCTTTGTGTCATTTACTTGATTTCAGTTTGTTTAATTCTTATTTTGTTGTATAAAGTGACATAGTGTCATTGCCCAAAATTCTAGTCAACATTGTGGCGCTTTCATTGAGAGCTGAACTCAAATTCTTATTCTATTAGATCCATCTGAAATAATTGCTATCACTACTAGAAGCCACAGTCAAGAGACACAGGGGGGAACCCTAACACTGCCCAACCTGGCCACCCTTAGAGCAATCAGATCCTTCCTTTGCGCCCTGCTCATCGATCTCATCATCCTGGAAACCTACCTCCATCAGCCACATTTAGGCACAATGAGCCCCACGTGGACTTAGGAGAAGAACTACACCCCTGACTTGAACAGCTGAAAGGGGTCGTGGGGCAGATGCATGAGCTATTCATTGCCATGCATGAAAGCCAGGCAACTGCTCAAGAGGCTATATCTGAAGCCCTCAACAAACAACAACAATATTTTCAAGCCTGGATGGATCAGAGACAAAGCTTACTTGAAGATCGCCAAGAAGAAGTTGACCGTCATAATGCTGAGGCAACAAGGTTGCTAGAGGTCGTCTTGTCACAGAATCAAGCAGCAAGAGCCCGACTAGTAGATCCTCAGTCTAAGAACATTGGTCAGGCAAATCCTAAAATCCAACGACCAGCTGATCAAACCCCAGAACCTGCCCAACGATCGCGGTCTCATGACCAAGTGTTTCATCCTAGACTTGTTAGGAGCCATCACTCCCTTAGGGGAACTCAGCAAAGGGTGCAGAAACTGCTCCACCAAGATGAACATGTGCTTCCTAATAGGGAGCAGGGTTATGCCAGATAAGTGTCTGGATCTCGAAGACCTACTAATGAGTACCCTAGGCAAATAGCCTCAAAAGGAGGGCAACCTCAAAATTTTGAAGCCATACCTCTGTACCAACAACCATGGGATGAGAGACCCGCTAACCAGAATCGAGGCCAGCCACCTCACTGTGATGGACACAATTATGGTCATAATCGTAGAAGAAACGAAAGAAGAAATGATCGAGAGGCTAGCAGTAGTTATCAAATAACTTACAAAGATTGTTATGATGATGATGAAAGGGACAGTCGGTACTACCAACCTTGTGACCATCAACAGTATAATGACCATTGACAAAACAAAAAATCTAAAAGGATGGTTTGTTCTGCCAAGGCCACCTGGGCCTCAAGATATTCAACCCAGGGGGAATATGCAGCCTGAAGGACCGTTTGTCCCACCAAGGTAGCAAGAGCCAGTGAACTGTCCTGTGAGACCACCTTCTGGTCCTCCTCAAGCAAACAGTCAAAATGTTGGGGGGAGACCAAGTGGGGTTAGTAGACTGGAAAACAGAGAACCTAATCTCCATAAGGTTGGTAGTAACCTAATCTCCATAATAGTTTGGAAATATTAATTTTAACAGAAGGTTTGATTAATATAGCTTGTCCTAGAAATATTATTTATTATAACCTAAGGTTTAGATAGAATAATTAAGAATGTGACACATGCCACATGCATATTTATTAAGGATTTTAGATGAATAAATTAATAAAAGATAGATCTAGAAGGTCTAGAATGTTCCAACAGCTGTTAGGATTACGTTTTACTCAGTCAAAGTTGGTTTAACAAATTTCAAGTGTGCAAAAACGTGTTTAAAATATCAGCGTATGCCGATATATTGCAGTTATAGGGGCCGATATGTCGCCTAAGGTTGATAAGAAAAACACATTGACTTCGCACGAATGAAACCACGAAGGCTCGGGACGTAGGGGTAGGCGATATATCGCCTAGGGGGGGTGATATATCAGCTATTTTAGGGTATTTTTGAAACTTTGTGGAAACCGAATTAGAAACAGCCCTCAACAACTTGGACTTGCTCTTGAACGTTTTTGACCGAGTTCTGGGCATCTGTTGAACATAAAATTCAAATTTATTCAATTAATATTCATTTATTTATTCTTTTTAAAATGGGTTAGCTTCACTCCTTGAACTCTATAAATAGGATCTTGCACTCAGCCATTTCATTCATAATTCAAGCATTCTTCAGAGCCTTCAAGCTGCTAAGTTTATTCTAGAGAGAAAACACTAGGGTTTTGGGATTAAAAGCTTTCCAATCTATGATTTTCTAAACACTTAGGAAGTAAGATATAGTGATATTTTGGTATTAAGGTGTAGATCAAAGTTCTAGTCTACCCAAGGTATTCTTATCCTCAGGTTTAGTTCATTATAGTTCTTTTTATTCTTTTATTTTCTTCCAGATCCTAACTTGTTATTATGGCTTTTGGTTAGGTGTTTAAGTTTCTTGAAACTTAAGGTTTTCAGTAATTTTCTATCTTGATGGTTTAGATCTTCTTTTCATTTCCATTTCTTTAGAAAACTTATAATTCTTACTATTTGGTTTTAGGAGTTTCCAATCCCGTTCTTGTCTCCAATATCCCAGTTTTTGGTAAGGAAAAATAGGTTAGATTTTATGTGTTATGATATGTTTATATGCTATGTTATGTTTATGTATATATGTATGTATATGTTTTATGTTGTAGTCACTTGGGAAATATAGTTGCTTAGATAGAAAATAAATCCTTAGATTTTTATAATTATCATAGATTAGAGTTATGATTAAGCCTACCTCGAATAGTAAACAGAGGACCTAGATGGTTTATCATATACTATTTTGTGATCTAACCTACCTTGAATAGTAGACAGAGGACCTAGATGGTTTATATCACATATTACGGTAATAAGTTAATGGCCATTAATATTGTAGTCCTATGTTTATATGATATACGTTTTTACATCATACGTTTTATGATTTATGATTTATGTTTTATGATATTTTTTAGTAGATTTTCCTTGTTGGGCATTAGGCTCATTCCTTTTTAGTTAGATGATGCAGGAAAATAAGCTTGGAAGGTGGGACGGATTCATGGCAGCTTGGGCATGTGTATTGGGAGAGGACGAAATGAATGGACTGCTGGAAAAGATCGAGAATGAATTTTATATTTTGAGTCTGTTTTCTTATGTATTTATCTTTCCACATTTAGTATTTGAACAATTAATTAAAAGTTTTGTTTTTTTATGATTTTATGTAATAACAATGGGATCCCGTATTTTGGATTTTTATAATAAAGTTCTATTATTTTATGCATGTATTCCAAAATATTAGCTATGTCTTAGTAGTTTTAATGGTTCGAGGTCTTAGAATTAGTCGGGGCATTACACCTGTCACACCGATAATCCCACATACAGAGCAAGCAGGGGATATTGCAATCCCTGCTACAATACCAGCTACTGCACCACTAGTTGCTCCTGCAATCCAATCGCAATTGGATGCTCTTACTCACATGGTACGAGAACTGACAGTCTCGAAGCTTACAGACATTGACCTAACAAAAAAGGGTCTCCTTTCTCAAATCGGATCAATGCCCTTATAGTACCACCCAAGTTCAAGATGCCAACATGGAAGATGTACACTGGAAGGGAAGATCCTGGCTCACATGTTAACAATTTTAAGATACAGACGGATCTCCAAGGGGTTAGAGACGATGTTCATTGTAGGATCCTTCCTACCACTTTATCTGATATTGCTGAACAATGGTTCTTCAAACTGGAGCCAGAAACCATTACATCCTGATATACATTTGTGAGGCTCTTTTACTCACAATTCTTTGCTTCTCGTATCCCCACCTACTAAACTCAACGACCTTGTTGACATTAAGCAAGGATTGTACGAGCCTCTAAAGGACTACATGCAGAGGTTCATGCAAGAGGTTGCTCGATCAAAGACGGTCAGCAATGAGGGAAAATTGATGGCCATCATGGCTGGAATCTAAATAAAGGGTCCCAAATGGACTGACTTAAGGAGGAAAACTGTCTACTACACAAAAGAGTTCTTAGATCGAGCAGACGAGTTCATTAAACAAGAATAGGCCATCCGAAGAGCAGATCAAGCCAATCAGGCAGGTTCCAGTACTACCTTCCAACCAAAGACAATGGAGCTCCAAACCAGAACCAGAACCATAATCAAACAACCAATGGTAATGGTAATGGAAATAATAATGGACGAAGAAGTTTAAAATGATATAACAACTCAAATGGTGGCAATAATAAAGACAACAAAAGGCTCAAAACTAATGATAACACGTGAGAGTACAATCCTCATTTTACCACTTACTATATGCTCTTGGGGTCACGAGAAGAAGTCTTTCAAGCTACACAAGTCGAGGTACCTTATATAAAACCTAATCCCATAAGGAAAGACATAAGTAAGAGAGACACAAACAAATTCTATCATTTCCATAATGACTACAGACATGAGACCAACGAGCGTAACCAGCTCAAGGACGAAATCGAATTTCTCATCTGCCAAAATAATCAGGCCATGAGAAGGTATGTTCGACGTCTTGCTGATCAAACCCAAGATGTAGCTCCAAATGCGGATGCACCAGCTTAACCATTACAGCCAGCTCTCGTAACTGGTCGGCTAGATAAGATATGTTGCGGACCACACTTAGCAGGAAAAAGTAGAAAAGCCTTAGAACGTTATGCTCAAACAGTTCACCACGAACTGATGAATGAAGTTCTGGCAGTCAAGGAGCATACCCCCAAAACCCCTCGCTATGAATATAAGAGAAAAACATTCACTGAGGATGACGCTGTGCATGTAAGAATTTCGCATAATGATCGTTTGGTAATAAAGGCTCAGATTGACAACATGATCGTGACACGAACAATGATAAACCATGATTCCTCATTGAACATTCTCTTCAAAACAACCCTTGAGAGAATGAAGTTGTATGTTCGAGACCTAGAATCGTGCACACAACCTTTATATGGTTTTACCGGAGAAAGGTTGACTCCAGCAGAAACGATCAAGTTAGCAGTAACAGTGGGAATTGCACCTGCAAACAGCATGGTGTTAAGATTAATGCCCTTAAAACATGTAAAGACATTTTATTGGTTTTAAATAAAAGTACAATTTTATTATATTTGAATGTTATAATTATTGTTTGAAAAAACTATATATTAATATCAAGAAAATTCTATATTCATTCATGAGAATATGATCTTGTATTAGTACAGTAGAATTAAATCATATATAATGAATAAAATAGTCAGTAACATATTAAAGTAAGAAATCTTTAATGAATGGTTACTAGTACGGTTTTCTAAGCATACGAGATGCAAGTAATATAGATTCAAATTATTGATGTGGATAAATATCTTAGTAAAGGTGTTGTATATAATAGAGGTTATATATGATGGGACCAATGAGAATTAATTATCTTTATAAACTTTTCGTTTGACGTAAAGATTTAATTCTTATCATTATAGATGATCATTTGTAGATCAGGCTTAATTTTAAGTATTCATGAACTCGTGTTTAAGTTTATTGAATCTTTTGGTTCGCTTGTTAAGGGCTCTTAGAATAATGAGGGTAATGACTTTTGTTTTCAAGATTCAATATCATGGATGGCCAGGAACATGAATTACAATAATTGAACCCATGCTTTCCTAACAGATCGAATATTGGTTCCCTTAAGGGTTGGTTGTAGAACTGACTAGTTATTGAGCTCAAATCTGTAATTAGATTATAGATTAATTATTCACTAGTGAATTAATGGTACTTAAGGATCAATAGGTAATTAGAAGGGTAAAACGGTAATTTTGACCAGCTCAAATTAACGAACTAATAATGGAGGACAAAACTACATATATTGATTATATCAATGGACTACTAGAGAAAACTCTGTAAATATAATTCTATAAATACTTAGAGTGCAATTGCATATTTATAGTGGAGTAATCATGGAATTAATAAATAAGATTATTAGATTAAAGAATTTAATTAATAATCTAGTTTATTGGAGCTTCGTAGTATATGTTCATGGTCCCTGGATCACCTCAGTCCTACACTGGATCCGGGGACCATGGATTGATCTGGAAAATCAGGGTGTGAGATCTCAAAACACTGGATTGGAAGATCGTTGATTTATACAAAAAGACTCAAGGACACTTGATAGGCTACAAGAGGTAATCCCTGATCTATTTGTATGTCATTTAATATTTATACATGTATATGATCCTGATTCGTATTAATATTTATTAAAATTGGTCCATATATTGCGCTAGTTACCTTCGATTTGATCATTTAATAACAACAATTGGTAAAAAGTGGTCTATACATATATATATTAAATATTGTGTGAGTTTCTTTCATTTGTTATATGTATGTTGATATATATATATTGAGTGGATGGATATGTCTTCTGAATGTATGGTTGAATGATAGATTGTTAATTATATGTTGCCATTGGGTTAGGAAATTTATTATTTTTTCTAGATCTTATGTATGCCATAAAAGGCATAGGATTTTTGTAAATTTATTTGAGAAATATGTAATTTAAAAATATGTATACAAAGATGAGGAGGAACCCAAGCCATGAACCTAAGAGGCACATGGCCCGAGCCTCTTGCTCACCCTCGCGTACGCCTAGGTCCGAGCCTCCTGTAGCCGCGCAGCAAACGCAGCCACCAGCCATGCGTCTCCCTACGTGCAGCCCCGTGGCTCCCTACGCGTGCCATGCACTAGCCTACCTCCGCGCCTGCCGCGCTTGCTGTGCCTGTGCGCCAAGCCCCTGGCCGAGTCCTTGCATGCCAGCCAGCCACCCGAGCTTGCTCCTTGTGTCGCTGGCCCTAGGGCACAATCTTGGTCCCCAAAACCCTAATTCCTAAGTTGTTGAAAATATCTTCCATTTAATTAATTTTTAAATTATTTGAATTTAAAAGTTTAATTATCTTATTTTATTTTATCAGAAAATAAAATATCTTTTAGTTGGTTAAGATATTTTAATATCTTAAGTTTAAATAATTATTTGAATTTGATTAATTAATTATTAAAATTCAACAAAATTAAAAAGATGACAAAAATAGTTATTTAATTAAAAGTTAGTTTTAATTAAATAAATTAATTAGAAAATTTGTTTCTAATTAATAATATGGGTTAAAAAAGTTCCTAAAGATTATAAAGAAATCCTAAAGGAGAGGAGGAACATTGTTGGAGAGTCTTGAAAGCTACATAGGCTTAGATTGCAATTTTATTTCTAATTTTTTTTTAAGGGTTGTAAATCTTAGAAATACCCATTAGTACATGGTTCATCATTTATTGTTTATTTATTATATTTATTTAAATAAATGTTCATTGATGTTTGATTGATAACATTATCATGCATTAGTCAATTACATGTCATTCATGAAACCACACATAGTTTCTCATTAATCATGCATCTTTTAGAAACATGAGTATCTAGTATTGTCCTATTTTTTTTTATATGAATTGTTATGGTGAAATCAATTGCATGTAAACTACTAAGTATTAAATTAGTTAAAATTTGGTAACTCACACCATAATAAAGGCAATAGATTTTATAGGCCTTTAAGATAACCAACTTTATGTAAAAGTGTTTTAGTAAAGTTAAATGAATGTAATGGGTAATTATTTAGATCACATTAATAATAGAAACAAGCTCTTTTATAATTATGAATTTTGTAATTAATTACATTCATAGGGTTATTAATAAACTAGTAATTAATTTTGAATTAATTGATTAGTTTAATAAAACACATTTAATCTAAAATAGTAAGTGGGAGAAGGTGAACATCTCAATGTGACCTATGGTCTCTATTATTAGTACAACACCATGAGATAGATATTGTAATGCCCCAAAATCCCTAATAAGGTTTAAGACCTTGATTAGGAGGTCGGGAAGGCCATAATTGATTTATTATGCCATTAAATGATTATATGCATGTTTATGTGAATTATATTATTATATGATGATAAATGCATGCATATGGGTTCACATTTTATTATAAGGGCATTTTGGTACTTTGGCCCGTTGAGGGTGTAATTGTGTATTTTCATGCATGTGGGTGAATTACAAATAATACCACATTATATGTGGATTTGTTCGAGCCATTCGGCATGAGACGATCTTTGAATGCAAGTTTTCAGTCTGGTCATAACAGTGTTAATTTCGGGGCTCGGGGTGATTTGAGGATTAGAACATTGTCGGAAATTAAAGGGCAATGAGATATGTTTTATTGGCATTTGAGAATATTGAGAATAGCGGGAATTGGAGGGTGTTAATTATGATTAACGAGATAGACAGGAAAGGACAATTTTGCCCTTGGTGGCTGTTAAGGCTTTTATTTAGGCATGAGGGCATTTAGTTCTTTTCACCTTAAGCTTATAATTAGCCATTAGAAGGCTGTGGAAGTGAACCAAAATTGAGAGTCATCCTTTCCTTCTCTCGTACACCATTTCCTCTCCATTTCGAAGCTTCTTTTGAGGAACCAAGCCAGGGAACCAAGCTTTGATAAGCTAGGGTTGTGTTCCACCATTGAAGAGGGTGGTAAGCTGAGATTAAGGTGAGTTTCTGGTCATTAAAACCTTAGTTCTTGCTCTGTTTTCTAATTGAGTTTCAGTTGGATTTTCGGTTTGAAAGTTGAGTTTCAATGGGAGTTTTTGGCAAAGGATACTTGGGTTATGATGCCTAGGACTTGTGTATATGGTATTTGGGTTCATTTGGGGGTTTGAAAGAAGTTTGGAAGCTTGTTTTTTAGGTTGGAAATGGAGGATTTGAAGGAGGGGAAAACCAGGGTGATCTGCCTGGTGCTAGCGCTACAGCGCCCAAAGAGTAACACTACAGCGCTAGCCAGGGAAAATTTCCCCTGGTTGTAGCGCTGGGGCGCTAGGGGGGCAGCGCTACCCTGTTTTCTCTTATGCATGTTTTGGGTGTTTTTAAGGGTTTTTGGCTCGGGGTTTCAATCCCTAAGGCTCGAGATTGAATCTACTCACCGTTTGGGTACAATTCGGGGTTCTGGGAGTGAGGTTTAGGTCAAGACCCTATTATTGTTGATTTCATTAATCGGAGATTGTATTTGTTTATGACTAGGTGACTGCTAAGGGATTAAAGGATCGATCGTTCTTAAGGGTCGTTCATTTGTTATTTCTCGCTCGAACCAAAGGTAAGAAAAATGCACCCCATATGTGACATGCATGGTTATTATTGAGGCATGTTGAGTGTTTAAATGTGAACATGGATTGCATATCAAATGCTTAGCAAATCTTGCTTACTTGTGAATGGCACTGACTTACTAATCATAATCGGCAATGGTGTCAAATCCGTATGTGAAGCTGTGACTTACTAGTCAAGTTCGACAGCGGTACCGAGCACTAGTCGTGTGTTACTGACCTATGAGTCAGGAGCGGCATAAGCGTCATGAACGCAGAGTCGATAAAAGATTAGATCTAATCGACATCTGCATTGAATGGCTCATCATGAGCATTAATGCCAGACCGACCTCAAGTTTGATGAAAACTAAAAGCGCTTGTCTAGTCTAAAGGCTACTTACTTAGATCCAGAGTCGGAAAGACTAAGGTGACCTACACGTCACATGGCTAGGAGGGTATGGGACCTCCAAGATTGACTTACTAGTCATCTGACCGAGATTGAATTACTAGTCATCTGACCGAGATTGACTAACTAGTCATTTGACCGAGATTGACTTAATAGTCTTCTGACCGAGATTGACTTACTAGTCATCTGACCGAGATTGACTTACTAGTTATCTGATTGAGATTGACATACTAGTCATATGACTGAGATTGACTTACTAGTCAACTACCTCAGAGTGAGAGACTTGCTAGTCATCTACTCAGAGTGCAAGACTCCACAAACATTTATTTGTACCTTCTTGCACGCATGATTAAGGCTATTATTGCTAGGCATGCACATTATGATTTGATGACATGTTATTACTGTTCATGGGCATATTGAGTTTTCTTGATGGGCTTCGGCTCACAGGTACTATGTGGTGCAGGTAAACGCAAAAGAAAGCTAGACCATCCTTGAGTTGGAGAGCTTAGGTGACGATGTGTACATATGCGGCTGCTCGACCGCCACGGCCGAGGGTTGAAAGGGGAACTAGGGTTAAGCCCTGTTTTGCCGCTTAGATCGGCTGGTTGTAAATATTTTCTTGTAATTAAACTTTAAATTATATTTTTGGGATCCCAATGTATACATTAAACGTTCTAGTGAAACATTGTATCTTAACCAAAAATTTTAACCCTAAATCGCTAATCATACTTAGTCACACGATTATGACCAAATTACTCGATTAGCGAGTTTAGCACTGTTTAAAATGCATACCATAACGGTCCTTGGAGTTTAGGGCATTACAGATAGTATTTAGATCACACTAATAATGGAGACCATAGGTCACATTGAGATGTTCACATTCTGCCACTTACAATTTTAGATTAAATGTGTTTTATTAAACTAATCAATTAGTTCTAAATTAAATTCTAGTTTATTAATAACCCTATGAATGTAATTAATTACAAAATTCATAATTATAAAAGAGCTTATTTCTATAATTAATGTGATCTAAATAATTACCCATTACATTCATCTAACTTTACTAAAACGATGTTTACATAAAGTTGGTTATCTTAGAGGCCTATAAAATCTATTGCCTTTACTATGGTGTGAGTTAAAAAGTTTTAACTAATTTAATACTCAGTAGTTTACATGCAATTGATTTCACAAAAACAATTCATATAAACAAATAGGACAATCCTAGATAATCATGTTTCTAAAAGATGTATGATTAATGAGAAATTGTGTGGGGTTTCATGAATGGCATGTAATTGACTAATGCATGATCATGTTATCAATCAAACATCAATGAACATTTATTTAAATAAATTCAATAAATAAATAAACAATAAATGATGAACCGAGTACTAATTGGTATTTCTAAGATTCACAACCCTTTGAACAAAATTATAAATAAAATTGTAATCTAAGCCTATGTATCTTTCAAGACTATCCAAGAATGCTACTCCTCTCCTTTGGGTTTTCTTGCTAATCTTTATAAGCTTTGTTTTTGCCCAACTTATTAATTAGAAATAAATTTTCTAATTAATTTATATAATTAAAACTAACTTTTAATTAAATAACCATTTTTGTCATCTTCTTAATTTAGTTGAATTTAAATAATTAAAATAAAATCCAAATAATTATTTAAACTTAAGATATTAAAATATCTTAACCAACTAGAAGATATTTTATTTTCTAATAAAATAAAATAAGATAATCAAACTTTTAAATTT